>NC_084737.1:849667-862167 GCF_033978785.1 Entelurus aequoreus
CGGCAAAACCACAAAATATGCAATATTTGTTCCCAAAAAAAATGTTCAAAGTGGAATATTTGATGAGAAATAATTGGAGCCCAAAATAGGAAGTTAATTCATAATACTATTGAATCATTATTATTTTTTGATCAAGGACTGTTTAAAAAAAAAAAAAAAATCCCAATATCTATTAATTTCTTTTAATTTGTAGGTCAACTTGTCTATATAATAATTTATTACTTTTTTTTTGCTTGATGCACTTTTTGTTATAGAAAACCCAATTACGGCAAAAAATATTTTAATGGGAAAAACACAAAATATGCAATATTTTTCTCCAAAAAATGTTCAAAGTGGAATATTTGATGATAAATAATCATTATTATTTTTTGATAAAGGACTGTTAAAAAAAAAATCCCAATATTTATTAATTTCTTTAAAATTTGTAGGTCAACTTGTCTATATATATATATTTTTTTGAAATTATTTTTTAGTTTATGCACTTTTTGTTATAGAAAACCCATTTACGGCAAAAAACACAAAATGCAATATTTTCCCCCAAAAAATGTTCAAATTGTAATATTTGATGAGAAATAATTGAAGCCCTAAATAGGTAATTAATTCATAACAACATTGAATCATTATTATTTTTTGATCAAGGACTGTTTAAAAAAAAAATCCCAATATTTATTAATTTATTTAAAATTTGTAGGTCAATTTATCTAATATATATATATATATTTTTTTTTGAAATTATTTTTTACTTTATGCACTTTTTGTTATAGAAAACCCATTTACGGCAAAAAAACACAAAATATGCAATATTTTTCCCCAAAAAATGTTCAAAGTGGAATATGTGATGAGAAATAATTGGAGCCCTAAATAGGTAATTAATTCATAACAACATTGAATCATTATAATTTTTTGATCAAGGACTGTTTAAAAAAATCCCAAAATGTATTAATTTCTTTAAATCTGTAGGTCAACTTGTCCATATATATTTTTTTAAATGTTTGCTTTATGCACTTTTTGTTATAGAAAACCCAAAAAACACAAAATATGCAATATTTTGCCCCCAAAAGTGGAATATTTAATGAGAAATAATTGGAGCCCTAAATAGGTAAAAGGACTGTTTAAAAAAAAAAATCCCAAAATGTATTAATTTCTTTAAATTTGTAGATCAACTTGTCTATATATATATATATATATATATATATATATATATATATATATATATATATATATATATATATATATATATATATATATATATATATATATATATATATATATATATATATATATATATATATATATGTATATATATATATATATATATATATATATATATATATATATATATATATATATATATATATATATATATATATATATATTTTTTTTTTGCTTTATGCATTTTTTGTTATAGAAAACCCATTTATGGCAAAAACCACAAAATATGCAATATTTTTCCCAAAAAAATGTTCAAAGTGGAATATTTGATGAGAAATAATTGGAACCCTAAATAGGTAATTAATTCATAACAACATTGAATCAAAATTTTTGGTTAAGGAGTGTTTGATAATAAAAAAAATCCCAATATTTATTAATTTTTTTAAATTTGTAGGTCAACTTGTCTATATATATTTTTTTTATTGTTTTTTTTCTTTTTTTTCCTTATGCACTTTTTGTTATAGAAAACCCATGTATGGCAAAACCACAAAATATGCTATATTTTTCCCCCAAAAAATGTTCAAAGTGGAATATTTGATGAGAAATAATTGGAGTCCTAAATAGGTCATTAATTCATAACAACATTGAATCATTTTTATTTTTTGATCAAGGACTGTTTAAAAAAAGAAAAATCCCAATATTTATTAATTTATTTACACTTGTAGGTCAAATTGTCTATATATATTTTTTAAAATGTTTGCTTTATGCACTTTTGGTTATAGAAAACCCATTTACGGCAAGAAACACAAAATATGCATTATTTTCCCCAAAAAAAATGTTCAAAGAGGAATATTTGATGATAAATAATTGGAGCCCTAAATGGGTGATTAATTCATAACAACATTGAATCATTATTATGTTTTGATGAAGGACTGTTTAAAAAAATAAAAATCCCAATATTTATTCATTTCTTTAAATTTGTAGGTCAACTTGTCTATTTATATATATATATATATTTTCAATTATTTTTTACTTTATGTATTTTTTGTTATAGAAAACCCCTGTATGGCAAAAAACACAAAATATGCAATATTTTCCCCCAAAAAATGTTCAAAGAGGAATATTTGATGATAAATAATTGGAGCCATAAATAGGTAATTAATTCATAACAACATTGAATCATTATTATTTTTTGATCAAAGACTGTTTAAAAAAAAAAAAATCCCAATATTTATTCATTTCTTTACATTTGTAGGTCAACTTGTCTATTTATAATTTTGTTTCTTTGTTTTTTTTGCTTTATGCACTTTTTGTTACAGAAAACCCATTTACGGAAAAAACACAAAATATGCAATATTTTTCCCCCCAAAAATGTTCAAAGTAGAATATTTGATGAGAAATAATTGGAGCCATAAATAGGTAATTAATTCATAACAACATTGAATAATTATAATTTTTTGATCAAGGACTGTTTAAAAAAAAATCCCAATATTTATTCATTTCTTTAAATTTGTAGGTCAACTTGTCTATATATATATTTTTTTATTTTTTTTTATTTTTTTGCTTTATGCACATTTTGTTATAGAAAACCCATGTATGGCAAAAACACAAAATATGCAATATTCAAAAAATGTTCAAAGTGGAATATTTGATGAGAAATAATTGGAGCCCTAAATAGGTAATTAAAAAAACCCCAAAAAACCCTAAAAGTTTGGAAACTGAGGAGACACATTTTTGAATTCTTTCCCATTCTTGCTTGATGTACAGCTTAAGTTGTTCAACAGTCCGGGGGTCTTCCTTGTGCTATTTTAGGCTTCATAATGCGCCACACATTTTCAACGGGAGACAGGTCTGGACTACAGGCAGGCCAGTCTAGTACCCGCACTCTTTTACTACGAAGCCACGCTGTTGTAACACATGGCTTGGCATCGTCTTGCTGAAATAAGCAGGGGCGTCCATGATAACATTGCTTGGATGGCAACATATGTTGCTCCAAAACCTGTATGTACCTTTGAACTAACCCTAACCCTTCCCAATAATATATATATATATATATATATATATATATATATATATATATATATATATATATATATATATATATATATATATATATATATATATATATATATATATATATATATATATATATATATATATATATATATATATATATATATATATATATATATATATATATATATATATTTTTTTTTTGCGCCCCTTATATGGTTTCCCTTGGCTCTCTTGTATGGAGACCCTTGTTCTCTCCCTGCTCCATATGGAAAGTGCCTAAAGAAAAGTGAATTGTCCCTTTATAAATAAAACAAATGAGGTAGCGTGTCTGATTCTGTAAAGATTTAGGACTTCTAATGAGCAGCCTTCAGGCTATTTGAGTGTGATGCCATCTTTAGGGAGGTAACAACGTGCAGTTTCCCCTGGAGGATAGGATGTGCAGGTCGCTGTTAGCGGTCTGCTCGAACGCAACCCTCTGATCTCATCTGGTTTTCTATTTGTGGTTCCGGGATGGGCCCAGTGTTTAGACATAACCCGGCAAAAGCTAAAAAGACAATGATAGGGCCCTCCAAACATGCTGCGCGACATGAAGGAACACTTTCCCGGACATGAAACTAGACTCTATATTTACAGCCCTGAAAGTGTTTAATCACAAGCCTGCGACTCGGCGCTGTAATGCGCTCACTGTGTAATACCCACCAGCAAACTGCACCGGTTCGGAGTGTATTTGTGGACTACTTGCTCAGTCGAATCCACATTTAGTCTCGAGGACATTCTTTGAAAGTAAGAACACAAGAACCCCTTCGATGAAAAAGCTTTGCGAAACACCCATTAATCAGCGTGATATCAATACAACTGCAGATGTAAACGTGCGTAATGGTAGACTCAGCACCGGCTCAAGCACTTGGCAGGCAAACAGGCATATTTATAGTAGACTCCCTCCAGGAAATGTTGCAATTTTTCATTCAAAGAAAGCATGCCTGATATAGCGCTTGAAAATTAGTCTAGACATTTAAAAAAAAAAAAATTTTTTTTTAGCTAGCTCGATGCTAATTCACATTAGATATACCATACATGTGCTACTGATTAGCATGAGGGATATTACACGACAATTTCAACACCTTTAAATTTGGTAATGAATACTACCACTAAGAAGCATGTTACAATCAGTTGCTGTGTAATAAATGCAATACTTACAGTTTCAACACTTTGTAGGGCTCAACGAAACATTCAACTTAATGGCAAAGACTACTTCCTGACTACAGTAAGACACTGAGGACTAATTGAAATGAATAAATACTATAAAGTGAGACACATAAGAGTAAACAAAACAAGACTTACTTACTTACTGGTAAATGGTAAACAAAAACATTATCAGATTGTATTATTAAACAAATTAAAACATGTTTACCACATGAACACACACACAAAAGTACCTATTCCCAGGTACTGTACATTTGTACCAGGCCTGGCCCTAACCAATCTTGCGCCCTAGACAAGATTTTAGGTGGCCCCCCCCCCGCCCCCCCCCCCCACATCGGCAGTGAAGTGTATATACTCACAAGAAACCGAATAGCTTTGTTTTTGACCTTTTTTTTTACTTAAAGAAAGCAAACTAACATATTATATGAGAATGTTATGTTATGATTATCTTTAACCGAATCACAGCAGTGCTCCAATTAAAAAACAGCATTCCCTCTCATGTGATATTGCTTAATTAACATTAATGATGTGCACTTTAACAACTAGGCTTACAACTATACCTAATATATAAAGGGGTGGAAAAGTGACTATTACCTGCAGAGAAAACATTAGCTAACCAGAAGGCAATAACAATGTAAACAAAAAACACCTGCTTAAAAGATCTAATACAAATGTCCCTGAGGAATGTAAGGTGGGAGTACTGTAATTACCTAACGTTACATTATTATTTTCCATAACAATTTAGCCCCCTCCACAATATTAACCCGACGCTAAAACAGAACTAGCTATTTATTGATTAGCAATTGCCGAATCATGTAACATTAGCTTAATGCTAAAAAGACAGGTTACTATCACATTCTGTAACAGACAAATAATTTCATGTAGGCTAACGTTACCTACCTGCTACCTCTGTCTTTTTCTCGTTTCTCCTCCTCTTTTTTTCTCTTTTTTCTTCCCTGGGCACCTGACAGTTTTGGCCGTTTTGACATCTTGTGTTGATTTTTTGATGTGGTAAGAGTCATGATACGGGAAGGGAGGGGGCTTTACTTTGCATTTTAATTAAAGTGGGATTATTTTTTGTATTTAGAAATAATAGTACCATCTTTTTTCTTTTTTTTTTAATCCAACATTTGTGGCACTGGCGTGGCGCCCCCTGATGGACGGCGCCCTTAGCATTTGCCTATACGGCCTATGCCACGGGCCGGCCCTCATTTGTACCGTATCTGTTCAAATGTTTAAAAGTACTCATCCCTATGACTGTTTTTTTTTAGCTAGCTCGATGCTAATTCACATTGTATATACCATACACGTGCTACTGATTAGCATGAGGGATATTACACGGCAATTTCAACATTTTTAAATTTGGTAATGAAAACAACAACAAAGATGCATGTTACAATCAGTTGCTGTGTAATAAATGCAATACTTACAGTTTCAACACTTTTTGGAGTTAAACAAAACATTCAACTTAATGGCAAAGACTACTTCCTGACTACGGTGACACATTGAGGATGAACTGAAATGAATAAATACTAGCAAGTGAGACACTTAAGTGTAAAAAAACAAGACTTACTTACTTACTGGTAAATGGTAAACAAAAACATTATTAGATTGTATTATTAAACAAATTAAAACATTTTTTTCCACATAAACACGCACACAAAAGCACCTATTCCCAGGTACTGTACATTTGTACCGTATCTGTTTAATGTTTAAAAGTACTCAAATGTTTAAAAGTAATTTTTTTTTTAGCTAGCTCGATGCTAATTCACATTGGATATACCATACACATGCTACTGAGGGATATTACGTGGCAATTTTGTCATGTCTGTGTGATCATGTTTTGTTTTGGTTATGTTCGGTTTGGTTTTTGGACCCTTTGTGCACTCTTGTTTGTTTTGTTTCCATGACAACCCATTAGTTTTCACCTGTCCTAATGTCACGCACCTGTCTCACTAATCATGTCACTGTTATTTAAGCCTGTCTTTTTCTGTTGATCGTCCTAGTGACACTATCCTTACCACCTCTGCTACCTTTCGTTCCAAGCCATCGTTCCCTGCACGTTTTTTCATGCCACAGTAAGTGTTGTTTATTTCATGTTTATAGTTTTTGCCTTTGTGCAAGTTTTTGTTTCATTAGCCAAGTTTTTGTACATCCGCCTCGTGCGCGCTTTTCCTTTGTTCTTTTTGTTAGTGTAAAAATAAACATGTCCTCACCTTCACGCCTTGCCCGCGCCAACTTTCCTTTGCATTCCGGGAAAACACAACACCCCAAGGTCCACGTATTGACAGAATGTCACCAGCAAAAACGTGCAGGGAACAATGGCTTGGAATGCAAGGTGGCAGAGGTGGTAAGGATAATGTCACCAGGACGATTAGCAGAAAAAGACAGGCTTAAATAACAGTGACATGATTAGTGACAGGTGCGCGAGTGCAAAACGCGAGACAGGTGCGTGACATGACAGGTGAAAACTAATGGGTTGTCCTGGAAACAAAACAAACAAGAGTGCACAAACCGAACATAACTGAAACAAAACATGAGCACACAGACATGACAAATTTCAACACCTTTAAATTTGGTAATGAATACTACCACTAAGAAGCATGTTGCAATCAGTTGCTGTGTAATAAATGCAATACTTACAGTTTCAACACTTTGTAGGGCTCAACAAAACATTCAACTTAATGGCAAAGACTACTTCCTGACTACAGTAACACACTGAGGACTAACTGAAATGAATAAATACGAGCAAGTGAGACACAAAAAAAACAAGACTTAACTTACTTACTTACTGGTAAATATTAAATCATTATTAGTTTGTATTATTAAACAAATTTAAAAAAAATTTCCACATGAACACGCACACAAAAGTACTAGGGATGTCCGATAATGGCTTTTTGCCGATATCCGATATTCCGATATTGTCCAACTCTTTAATTACCGATACCGATATCAACCGATACCGATATCAACCGATGTATGCAGTCGTGGAATTAACACATTATTATGCCTAATTTGGACAACCAGGTATGGTGAAGATAAGGTACTAATTAAAAAAAATTAGTAAAATAAGATAAATAAATTAAAAACATTTTCTTGAATAAAAAAGAAAGTAAAACAATATAAAAACAGTTACATAGAAACTAGTAATGAATGAAAATGAGTAAAATGAACTGTTAAAGGTTAGTACTATTAGTGGAGCAGCAGCACGCACAATCATGTGTGCTTACGGACTGTATCCCTTGCAGACTGTATTGATATATATTGATATATAATGTAGGAAGCAGAATATTAATAACAGAAAGAAACAACCCTTTTGTGTGAATGAGTGTAAATGGGGGAGGGAGGTTTTTTGGGTTGGTGCACTAATTGTAAGTGTATCTTGTGTTTTTTATGTTGATTTAATTAAAAAACAAAAAAAACAAAAACAAAAAAACCCCGATACAGATAATAAAAAAACCGATACCGATTATTTCCGATATTACATTTTAACGCATATATCGGCCGATAATATTGGCAGGCCGATATTATCGGACATCTCTAAAAAGTACCTATTCCCAGGTAAGGCTGAAACAACACAATGTGGAAAAATGTGAATCATTTCCGGATAAATACAATACATACAGTATAAACTAGAGATGTCTGATAATATCGGTCTGCCGATATTATCGGCCGATAAATGCGTTAAAATGTAATATCGAAAATTATCGGTATCGTTTTTTTATGATCAGTATCGTTTTTTTGTTTTTTTTGTTTTTTTAAAATTAAATCCACATAAAAAACACAAGATACACTTACACTTAGTGCACCAACCCAAAAAACCTCCCTCCCCCATTTACACTCATTCACACAAAAGGGTTGTTTCTTTCTGTTATTAATATTCTGCTTCCTACATTATATATCAATATATATCAATACAGTCTGCAAGGGATACAGTCCGTAAGCACACATGATTGTGCGTGCTGCTGCTCCACTAATAATACTAACCTTTAACAGTTCATTTTACAAATTTTCATTAATTACTAGTTTCTATGTAACTGTTTTTATATTGTTTTACTTTCTTTTTTATTCAAGAAAATATTTTTAAGTTATTTATCTTATTTTATTTGATTCATTTTTAAAAAAAAGTACCTTATCTTCACCATACCTGGTTGTCCAAATTAGGCATAATAATGTGTTAATTCCACGACTGTATATATCGGTTGATATCGGTTGATATCGGTATCGGTAATTAAAGAGTTGGACAATATCGGCATATCGGATATCGGCAAAAAGCCATTATCGGACATCCCTAGTACAAACCCATCTGATACATGACTTATTGGCTGCACCAGCCAATTTCTCCAAATTAAAAATGAAGCACTTTGATTGCGAATAGACCAAAAATGACCAAGAGGTGAAACAAAAGCCTTTCTTTTGACTCTCGGTGGAACATAACAGCTCTCATACGACAAAGCAGACTCCACTCAAGCTGTGCCATCTGCTCTTTTTTTTTCTTCCTGCTTTCATTTCCGTAGTCTCGGAAACCATTTGGTGACCACTGGTGGCCCCCGGGGAGAGAACATGCCCCCTTAATTGACACGTGTTTATCTTGACCGGGCACTTTACAACAGCGACGCAGATGGGAATTTAATAATTTACAGTAGTGGATACTTTCACCTTTTCTTTCCAATCATAGAGATGTGAATTATGAACAGTTCAAAATATCACTGCATTATAGCACACAATCTTTATCTCTTAGAAAGCTTTTTAACTGAACTATGTTCTTAAATAATTTATCTTATGTCCTTTTTATCACAAAATCTGTGCAAAGACTCGATCGGTTCTCATAAATAGAACGGTAACATAATCCATAAAACAAGTGACATTCTACAAGATATTTTCATCAGCCCACATTTTGAATTTACGGCCTGACACGGTTGCACCAAGCGGCTCCTTGCATGCAGGAGTGTCGTAAAATGCCGGAATTATTGACATTTTAAGTTGTTCAACAGTCCGGGGGTCTCCCTTGTGCTATTTTAGGCTTCATAATGCACCACACATTTTCAATGTCTGGACTACAGGCAGGCCAGTCTAGTACCCGCACTCTTTTACTATGAAGCCACGTTGATGTAACACGTGGCTTGGCATCGTCTTGCTGAAATAAGCAGGGGCGTCCATGGTAACGTTGCTTGGATGGCAACACATGTTGCTCCAAAAGCTGTATGTACCTTTGGTGCCTTCACAGATGTGTAAGTTACCCATGTCTTGGGCACTAATACACCCCCATACCATCACACATGCTGCCTTTTACACTTTGCGCCTATAACAGTCCGGATGGTTCTTTTCCTCTTTGTTTCGAAGGACACGACGTCCACAGTTTCCAAAAAACAATTTGAAATGTGGACTCGTCAGACCACAGAACACTTTTCCACTTTGTATCAGTCCATCTTAGATGAGCTCAGGCCCAGCGAAGCCGACGGCGTTTCTGGGTGTTGTTGATAAACGGCTTTTGCTTTGCATAGTAGAGTTTTAACTTGCACTTACAGATGTAGCGACCAACTGTAGTTACTGACAGTGGTTTTTCTGTAGTGTTCCTGAGCCCATGTGGTGATATCCTTTACACGCTGATGTCGCTTTTTGATGCAGGGAGCGAAGGTCCGTAATATCATCACTTCAAACAGTGATTTCTCCAGATTCTCTGAAAGTTTTGATGATATTACGGACCGTAGATGGTGAAATCCCTAAATTCCTTGCAATAGCTGGTTGAGAAATGTTGTTCTTAAACAATTTGCTCAGGCATTTGTTGACAAAGTGGTGACCCTCGCCCCCGTCCTTGTTTGTGAATGACTGAGCATTTCACGGAAGCTGCTTTTGTACCCAATCATGGCACCCACCTGTTCCCAATTAGCCTGTTCACCTGTGGGATGTTCCAAATAAGTGTTTGATGAGCATTCCTCAACTTCCTCAGTCTTTTTTGCCACTCGTGCCAGCTTTTTTGAAACATGTTGCAGGCATCAAGTTCCAAATGAGCTAATATTTGCAAAAAAAATAACAAAAGTTTTCCAGTGTGAACATGAAATATCTTGTCTTTGCAGTCTATTCAATTGAATATAAGATGAAAAGGATTTGCAAATAATTTCTGTTTTTATTTACCATTTACACAACTTGACAACTTCACTGGTTTTGGGTTTTGTAAAACAATAAAGAACATAATTATATTTACAATGCTGACCTAGAAAAGAGGCAGCATTTACTGCATTTACTAAACCTAACCCTAACCCTAACCCTAACTCCTAACCCCTAACCCTAACCCTAACCCTAACCCTAACCTAACCCCTAACCCCTAACCCTAAGCCTAACCCTAACCCTAACCCTAACCCCTAACCCCTAACCCTAACCCCTAACCCTAACCCTAACCCTTTTATGCCTAACCCTAACCCTAACTCTAAACCTAACCCTAACTCTAACCCTAACCCTAACCCCAACCCCAACCCTAACCCTAACCCTAACCCTAACCCTAACCCTAACCCCAACCCCAACCCCAGCCCTAACCCTAACCCTAACCTTAAACCCAACCCCAACCCCAACCCCAACCCTAAACCCTAACCTTAACCCTAACCCTAACCCTAACCCTAACCCTAACCCTAACCCTACCCCAACCCCAACCCTAACCCTAACCCTAACCCTAACCCTAATCCCAACCCCAACCCCAACCCCAACCCTAACCCTAACCCTAACCCTACACCAACCCCAACCCTAACCCTAACCCTAACCACCCTAACCCTAACCCCCAACCCCAACCCTAACCCTAACCTAACCCTAACCCTAACCCCAACCCCAACCCTAAACCCAACCCTAACCCCTAACCCTAACCCTACCCCAACCCCTCCCCCAACCCTAACCCTAACCCTAACCCCCTCCCCCAACCCTAACCCTAACCCTAACCCTAACCCTAAACCAAACCTAACCCTAACCCCTAACCCATAAACCCAAATATAACCCTAACCCTAACCCCTAACCCTAACCGTAACCCTAACCCTAACCCCAACACCTAACCCTAGCCCTAACCCCAACCCTAACCTAACCCTAACCCTAACCCCAACCCCAACCCCAACCATAAACCCTAACCCTAACCCTAACCCGAACCCTAACCCTAACCCTAACCCTACCCCCAACCCCAACCCTAACCCTAACCCTAACCCCAACCCCACCCTAACCCTAACCCTAACCCAAACCTAAACCCTAACCCTAACCCCTACCCTAACCCCATGTTACAGATTGTTACGAAGAAGGCTTTTTGGGGTTGCTTATTGAACATCCATGCATACTAGAGATTAGTATAGAAACTAGGGATGTCCGATAATGGCTTTTTGCCGATATCCGATATTCCAATATTGTCCAACTCTTTAATTACCGATACCGATATCAACCAATACCGATATCAACCGATACCGATATATACAGTGGTGGAATTAACACATTATTACGCCTAATTTGGACAAGCAGGTATGGTGAAGATAAGGTCCTTTTTTAAAAAAAAATAATAAAATAAAATAAGATAAATAAATTAAAAAAAAATTTCTTGAATAAAAAAAAGAAAGTAAAACAATATAAAAACAATTAAATAGAAACTAGTAATGAATGAAAATGAGTCAAATTAACTGGAGGAAAGTTCTATTGTCCCCACAATAAAACCAAATATGATTGCGCCGGTTGGTAGTTTTTCCTTTTCTACACAACGCTTCCTGGTTATAGCGCACACCTGTCGACTAGACACGCCCCCAAACACACACACTCTGGCAGAGAAACATGTGACGACACAGAGTGACAATTAGTGAGGAAAACTTAATGAGAATTATCATTAAAAATATATATATATATTTCATAACGAGAAAAAGAGAGCCCACTAATGGACTGCATTAGATGCCAGGTGGAAAATGTTGTGTGGAGGTTCAATCCACTTTATTTATATAGCACATTTAAACAACAAAATGTTTCCAAAGTGCTGCACAACAATATTAAAAAAAATATTCAAATATTATCCTTAGCTCCACCAATGACTGAATAAAAACAAAAAAATAAATACATATAAAACCAATATAAAATAAATATGATTATAAACAATTTTAAAGGGTAAAACCAATTAA
>NC_084737.1:872167-912167 GCF_033978785.1 Entelurus aequoreus
ACTCTCACACTATTATGTTAGATCCACTATGGACTGGACTCTCACACTATTATGTTAGATCCACTATGGACTGGACTCTCACACTATTATGTTAAATCCACTATGGACTGGACTCTCACTATTGTGTTAGATCCACTATGGACTGGACTCTCACAATATTATGTTAGATCCACTTTGGACTGGACTCTCACTATTATGTTAGATCCACTATGGACTGGACTCTCACTATTATGTTAGATCCACTATGGACTGGACTCTCACACGATTATGCTAGATCCACTATGGACTGGACTCTCACACTATTATGTTAGATCCACTATGGACTGGACTCTCACACTATTATGTTAGATCCACTATGAACTGGACTCTCACAATATTATGCTAGATCCACTATGGACTGGACTCTCACAATATTATGTTAGATCCACTATGGACTGGACTCTCACACTATTATGTTAAATCCACTATGGACTGGACTCTCACACGATTATGTTAGATCCACTATGGACTGGACTTTCACACAATTATGTTAGATCCACTATGGACTGGACTCTCACACTATTATGTTAGATCCACAATGGACTGGACTCTCACACTATTATGTTAGATCCACTATGAACTGGACTCTCACACTATTATGTTAGATCCACAATGAACTGGACTCTCACACTATTATGTTAGATCCACTATGGACTGGACTTTCACACTATTATGTTAGATCCACTATGGACTGGACTCTCACTTCTATGTTAGATCCACTATGGACTGGACTCTCACTATTATGTTAGATCCACTATGGACTGGACTCTCACTATTATGTTAGATCCACTATGGACTGGACTCTCACACTATTATGTTAGATCAACTCCAAGGTTTCTCATTGTCATCCCATTGGGTTGAGTTTTTCCTTGCCCTGATGTGGGATCTGAGCAGCCCTTTGAGACACTTTCGATTTAGGGCTATATAATTAAACATTGATTGATTGAATATTGTTCAATTTGGGGAAATGGTTACATGTGTCTAGCTTGTGTGCTATCGTGTGCTGAGCTGTTGTGTATCTGCTACCGTGTTGACCTTTTATTAATGACAAGACCTTATTGTGGTTTCACTTTACCAGACTCCTCTTGACTCTTGTGTGACAGTGGAATGTTAAAACCCGGTCTGGACCGGTAATGCAGATTTTCTGGCATTGAACGGTACACCCTGGGACTTAATTTGGACATCAACCAGATTAGTCTGGGTTGGATCCTGTGTACAAACTCTTATGTCCACATGATGGCGGCATTTCCTCGTGGTAGAAACCACCTTGGAGTCCAATTAGCACAGTCTTGTTGCAGGGAAAAAATCAATCCCCTGATGAGATCATGGCGATATTGGCAGTTTTTGCCAGATATGAATATAGACACTAGTGGACCCTTTTGGTATGACAGGGGTATCATTAATTGGTATTCATTAGTGAAGGTCCCATCAAAACATGCATCCTTTTGTGTAGTAGGACCTGCATGATCACTTTTCATGTAAAACCATATTAAAAATACATAACTATAATAATATGCATGCATCCTTAGAAATGATGATCGGGTTACGCTCCCAACAATTAATACCTGCAATAGAACACATGACTGCGATAACATGCAAATAAATAAATAAAATATTGAAACCTCAAATTCACAAGAGATAGAATACACTTGCACAGTTTTGGAAAAGGAGCCGGAAGAAGCCGAGTTGACCAAGTCGTACCAATTGTCCGTGTACGAGCATGATAGTTCAATCGACTTATCAAATTCCATCCTTACCCTTTCCATCCTTTGTAACTGAGCTCCTGTGCGGAACAATTTCCACTTGTGGATCATTAAAGTTTGTCCAAGTGTAATACAAATATAAAGCACACTTAAAAAATCGGACGCTGTCCAGGTGTCAGTGAATGCATCGCTCCTGTAACTTTTGCTATTCCCCAACACCAATCCTCTGTTAGACTTGAAAATAGAGCGTCTCGCAAAACTGCAGTACTTTATTTTTAAACGTCCCTCGATAAGTACTAAAAAACAACAACAAAAAAACAGGGTGTGTTGTAGAGAAATGGTGTTTTTGGAAAACGTGATACGTTTTATTTGAAAAGTGAAGAAACGGAGTTGTTTACAATGAAATATAAGACAGTAGCTGAAGTAGATCACGCATAGAAACTAAGTCATCGGGTTAGGGCTGACTCTAACTCTGACCAAATTTATAAGCTTTATATTTAAAAAAGACAAAAATATATACTTTTTTTTTTCAATAGTATTTTTTTTTTAGTTTACATATGTATGTATACTATGTATGTATGTATGTGTGTTTGTATGTATGTACAGTATATATATATATATATATATATATATATATATATATATATATATATATATATATATATATATATATATATATATATATATATATATATATATATATATATATATATATATATATATATTAGGGCTGCAACTACCGTTTAATTTGATAATCGATTAATCTGTCGATTATTACTTCGATTAATCGATTAATAATCGGATAAAAGAGACAAACAAAATTTCTATCCTTTCCAGTATTTTATTGAAAAAAACCCAGCATACTGGCACCATACTTATTTTGATTATTGTTTCTCAGCTGTTTGTAAATGTTGCAGTTTATAAATAAAGATTTATTTAAGTAATAATTTTAATGAACATTTCATCAGTCTGTACAAACCCTGAATAAAAATCCCTCAAAATCAGTGCAAATAATTGTCATTTATTCAGGATGGACTAATTTTAGAAGTAACAAATGAAACAAAGTTAAACAAAATCTTCACTGCATTATCAGACTCACGATGTAGAGATATATATATGGGTTGGACACTATCTTCCTAAAAACATATAAGGATTGTATTATTGCTCGTATAACAACGATTGATAAATAAATCAATAACGGAAAACACTTTCCCTACCACGTCGAGAAACTGCTACTATGATTAAATCCATAAAGCAGGAAATAAAGAAGACCAGAACATGTACAGACCAATTAGCCTTCTCCACGTTATAACAAAAGGAATAGAAAATTTGAAATTAAAAAGTGGCTTTGGAGCAATCAAGGCTGCTCAGACGGTCACTAAGAGGGGCATTATGTTGACACATCAATTTAATGAGTATTATATTTATCTATGAGAGCATTTTTGTTGTAAATTGTGAGGTATGGCTGTTAAAATCTTGGTTGTTTTTACGAATGATGACAGATGTGAACAAGAGCATGTATGGTCTTTGTGTGATGATGTAAATAAGGTGTGGTTGTATTGTATGGTAAGTATGTGTCCATGAAGGGGCATTTGGTGACTTTTCTTATAATTGAATACATGCTACAGTATGATTATTTTTGATTAATTATTGATTATTATGAATGTATATATTTATTATGATTAATTAGTGTCATAATTTTATTGCTTGATTTGTGGATCCCCTTAATTTAGGTAGCCAGGGACTACAGATGGAAAGTAGCTATTTAGATATAATCTAGTACAGAACATATCTGTTTCTGAACTTAATGTTTCTGTGCATTGTCCCATCATAGATAGACTAAATTAAATACAACTATTTAGTGAATTATTGAGGCCACAATAATTCACTAGGTGTTGTAAAATATCAAAGTACTATTGCAAAAGCGAACAGTGACCTCAAACATGACCTGTCCTCCGCCTCTGTTCTTGCTGCGCTTGACTATCAGCTGCCTTTTCTTTTTCTTGGATGTTTCTGAAACTACTAATACTACTACTACTACTACTATTACTATTACTGCGACTAACACTGTCCCTGTGAGAGGGACAGAGGGGGGAGGTGAGTTTGGATTGGGTCAAGTTTGAGCGTGTTGAGGTTTTATTTAATCGATATGATCAATCCGGATAAGGACAAGGATAAAGGAACGTAATGATTTAGATTGACAATTGCAGTGGTTGGCGAAAGCAACCCCAACCTCAAAGGAGGGTGCCAATTCAGTAATTAAATGTTTTGTGAATGATCTAATATCCCAACATGGTTTCCCCAAAAAGATTAGGTCAAACAACGGCACCTATTTTAAGAAAACAGGTTATCATCTTCAGTCACAAGATCAGCACTTCTCAGGACCAGCAGCTTCCTAGAGAGGTGGAAAGACCATGAGACCAAAATGGTAAGTTTGCAAAATGTAGAATTTGTGTGCCAGTTCCTCTGTGCAGATTTGAGGATGAAAGCAGCCACTCCAGATTCCCTTGCACTCGCTAAGAGGGGCACGGTCAAAGCCGATCCAGGACCAACACCCGATACCTGACTGGAAGGAACCGAGAGGAGAGACAACACCTTGCCAGCGATGACGAGAACAACTAAAAAGTGGAAAGAAGTGTCGGGAGTGCCGAAGCAGCGAGGAGGCCTGATGCAAGCCGAGGGCCTGGACCAAAGCCCCAACGCCCCATACTTTGCCCCGCCTCTTCCCCAAAGCCCCATACTTTTCCCCAATTTCGGCCAGCACGCACATGCCATTAAACAGTCTGCCCAAGGGACTGAACCACACCCCAAGAAGAGACAGAGACAGACTGTTTGAGTGGATCTCTTTCTTCACCAAGGCAGCCAAAAGCCCAACGAGGTGTCGGCAGGCCACCAGCCTGAGGCACCACCGAGCCATCTATACGAGCACTAATCGAACATGGACTCATACGAAATTCAGTTGTGTGTACAAAATCAATTGGTAACTACATTCATTGCAAATGCCGGGAAAAATAATAATGCAACAGCTTACAGTCATAAGTCTATATTAATTCTAAACCAGATCTTGTTTGATTCATTATTAATGTGAAAATACATCTTGAATAAGCATATATATATTCATCTAATTATGTTCATGATCAAAGTATTTTGTTATTACGTTACTAACTCAAAGGGTAGGCCACTAATTGTGTTCTGTGAGATGGTTTTACTGCAGGCTGGTAACAGCGATCGCTCTGAAGGAGGGTCATAGACGGAATTTTTGCCTCGTATAAAAACATTGAGGTTTTTGCCTCTATCTGCGGTAGAGATTTAATTTAGTGGTCTATATCAGAAATTGTTTTGGTCCAGGGTCTTAAGACCCTGGAAGGCGGGTATGTAGTAGAATTTCTGACCTTTGACCTATAGTTCATGTCTGTCAAAAATGTATGCTCATTTTGATTTCTCTTCCTCTTCTGTGGGACAAAAGTGAACTTTAAGTCGTGCCAACCTGTCTAGCTGAATGTGTTGACTGTCTAAAAGATTCGAGTTGTTATGGAACAGATAGGGAAAACAAAATAAGACAGTGACGCACTAACAAGAGAGATAAGAAAGGGATAAAGCCAAACGAAGAGAGTGTTTTGGGCACCATCTTCTTTTTCATGGTGACGGGCGCGCCCGGGGGGGAAACTTTCTGTGTGCTAGACAACTCAACCCAACCATTGTACCATTTGATTATGAGTAAAATAAAACTCTTGTGTTAAATCTACTTTGATTCTCATTGACAACCTGGACTTTCCACTACAGCCTTTAAAGTGAAAAATTGGAACTAATATGAGCTTTGAAAATAATTCATTATAACATGGATTTTTTGTCTTTTTTTTTTTTTTGAGCAGTGGCAAAAAAATAAAAAGAAAGAAAGACAAAAGAAAAAAAAAACAGCCTGCACGGCAGCTTTTGTGTCAACATTGCAACTTTTTCTAGTTAGATGTCACCTCATTCCACTTTTTTTTATTTATTTTTTTTTTAATTCCACTTTTTTTAATGATAATTTTTATTTTTTGCAATAGCATTTCCAGAATGTGTGGCGGGCCGGTAAACAATTAGCTGCGGGCCGCACTTTGGACACCCGTGCATTAGCAGAAACACGCATTCCATCTCTTTGACGTCATCAAGTTCCTTTTTGCAAACGTGACTCCCTCCCAGTATTTAACACGCACACAAAGTTTGGTGCGTGATTGTTACTTCCCGTATCGGACAAAGATCCCAAAGGGCGAGGGAAGAAGATAAAAACGTCCAGCTGAAGAGAATTGGAAGCTTGGGGGTCGTCTTATCCGATTGCTTTTCACCGGCGGGCGCTTATCAAACACTCATCTTTTGAGGCGCACAGGGAACATTGAGGTTTATATAAATCAATACTTTGTCCCAAACACTTCTGCCGCCGCTCCCCCGGGAGGAAGATTCTAAAAACGTTCCATCCTTCCCAAATCTTTTTTTCTGTGTGAAGTGGAGGCTTTGAATTGAACACTTCAAACAGTCTTTGAGGTTGTGATTGTGGACACGCTTAGAAAATGCTGTGATTTTCGCTTCCTTCTTCCCATGTTTTTTTTTTTCCTTTCCCAATGCAGTTTGTCTATTTAAAAGCTGGAAGCCTTTTCATTTGAAATTTTCCGATTTGTTATTCATTAGACTCAAGGCTGACAAGGAGATGGATTCAAAGTTGGTCTCCTAAGCAACAGTCCAATTGCTGTTTTTCTTCCCTACATTTCTGTGCAGGGTTTACACCAGGGGTCCCCAAACTACGGATACGGCCCCCCCCAGCGTCCAAAATCAAATCCCAAGTTAAAAAAAAAAAAAAAAAAAAAATTAAATATATATATATATATATATATATATATATATATATATATATATATATATATATATATATATATATATATATATATATATATTTTTAAATTTGTCCTTACTAGTCCTTTTTCTACCGTCTCCTAGCCACTCAGGCAAATCATATTGTCTAAAAATGCATTTTACCATCGATAACGTGACATGCAGCAAGTGCGCTCTTTAAGTCAATTAGTGCGTGAGGAATATATACATATATATATATATATATATATATATATATATATATATATATATATATATATATATATATATATATATATATATATATATATATATATATATATATATATATATATATATATATATATATATATATATATATATATATATATATATATACCGTTCAAAAGTTTGGGGTCACCCAAACAATTTAGTGGAATAGCCTTCATTTCTAAGAACAAGAATAGACTGTCGAGTTTCAGATGAAAGTTCTCTTTTTGTGGCCAATTTGAGCATTTAATTGACCTCACAAATGTGATGCTCCAGAAACTCAATCTGCTCAAAGGAAGGTCAGTTTTGTAGCTTCTGTAACGAGCTAAACTGTTTTCAGATGTGTGAACGTGATTGCACAAGGGTTTTCTAATCATCAATTAGCCTTCTGAGCCAATGAGCAAACACATTGTACCATTAGAACACTGGAGTGATAGTTGCTGGAAATGGGCCTCTATACACCTATGTAGATATTGCACCAAAAAGCAGAAATTTGCAGCTAGAATAGTCATTTACCACATTAGCAATGTATAGAGTGTATTTCTTTCAAGTTAAGACTAGTTTAAAGTTATCTTCATTGAAAAGTACAGTGCTTTTCCTTCAAAAATAAGGACATTTCAATGTGACCCCAAACTTTTGAACGGTAATGTATATATATATATATATATATATATATATATATATATATATATATATATATATATATATATATATATATATATATATATACAGCCCGGCCCCCGGCCTAATTGTTTTACCCCAATGCAGCCCCTGAGTCAAAAAGTTTGGGGACCCCTGATACAGAACATTACACACGGCGCTCAAAAATCTGTTAAAATGTTTTAGTACAACTTTGGTAAGCTCAAACACATTACGACTACCATAGTCAGACGTACTGTGCTTCAACATACGGGTATTATTATGGTGTGTGTATTAGGACTCCAAAATGGCACCTATTACGAGACATTATCTAGCGTTTTGTTTCGCAATTTTACGCAAAACCAACTTTTCTTACCTATTGGGACCCGCTGATGTGTATTTGGGATCTGCATACGGCCCGAAAATGTACATTGTAGCCAAAAAGCTCCTTCTTTTTTTTTACTATTCTCTTGTCGTGGGGGCATTCATCCTCCACTGTTGTCATTTCTAATACAAAGTAGCATATAGTTCTAACTTATATCTGTCAGTAGTCTCGCTACGGAAGTGCTAAAAACTACCGCTACAACAAAGATGACGGGGAGAAGACGCTGCCGAAGGTGAGCCACGTAAATAAGACCGCCAGTAAAACGACGCATCCTGAAGAGACTGTAAAACATCATCTGTGCAACATTTTGAGCAAAGAACCACCATTCCGTGTTATGTAGACCACAAGGAAGTCTTTTACATTTAGACCCCTGCCCTATGGCAGGGGTCACCAACCTTTTTGAAAGCAAGAGCTACTTCTTGGGTAGTGATTAATGCGAAGGGCTACCAGTTTGATACACACTTAAATAAATTGCCAGAAATAGCCAAATTGCTCAATTTACCTTTAACTCTATGTTATTATTAATAATGAATGATATTTAACCTTAATTGAACGGTTTAAAAGAGGAGAAAACACGAAAAAAATGACAATTAAATTTTGAAACATAGTTTATCTTCAATTTCGACTCTTTAAAATTCAAAATTCAACCGAAAAAAAGAAGACAAAAACTAGCTAATTCGAATCTTTTTGAAAAAATAAAAAAAATAATTTATGGAACATCATTAGTAATTTTTCCTGATTAAGATTAATTTTAGAATTTTGATGACATGTTTTAAATAGGTTAAAAATCCAATCTACACTTTGTTAGAATATATAACAAATTGGACGAAGCTATATTTCTAACAAAGACAAATCATTATTTCTTCTAGATTTTCCAGAACAAAAATTTTAAAAGAAATTCAAAAGACTTTGAAATAAGATTTAAATTTGATTCTACAGATTTTCTAGATTTGCCAGAATATTTTTTTTGAATTTTAATCATAATAAGTTTGAAGAAATATTTCACAAATATTCTTCGTCGAAAAAACAGAAGCTAAAATGAAGAATTAAATTAAAATGTATTTATTATTCTTTACTATAACATTTTTTTTTTTACTTGAACATTGATTTAAATTGTCAGGAAAGAAGAGGAAGGAATTTAAAAAGTAAAAAGGTATATGTGTTTGTATTTTTTCTCTAAAATTGTCTTTCTGAAAGTTATAAGAAGCAAAGTAAAAAAATTAATGAATATATTTAAACAAGTGAAGACCAAGTCTTTAAAATATTTTCTTGGATTTTCAATTTCTGTTTGAGTTTTGTCTCTCTTAGAATTAAAAATGTCGGGCAAAGCGAGACCAGCTTGCTAGTAAATAAATACAATTTAAAAAATAGAGGCAGCTCACTGGTAAGTGCTGCTATTTGAGCTATTTTTAGAACAGGCCAGCGGGCTACTCATCTGGTCCTTACGGGCTACCTGCGCGTTGGTGACCCCTGCCCTATGGTGTAAAAATATGGTAATGCTGAAATAGCGTCACTGTTACGCTGAAAGAGGTGGGATTAGATTCCGAGTTCCTCTCATAGCTGACAAGGGGAAGCCACCTGGGATGTGTCAGCGCCCCCCAAGAGATCCTCCAGCGAGGTGACATTTAGTTTAAAAAAAAAATCTCTTTATTGGGTTTAATCCGGCAGCGTGCCGCCTTTGCTGGCTGCGCAGCTGTGGTTTGTGGTGATAGTGAATTTGTGTAAGGAGATCAAAGCAGCTATGATGGGGTGTGGGACAAATACGGTACAAGCAAGTGTCTTTGACTGGAGTGCGTCCTTGGAATAATTACAAGAAAAATACAAATCCTGTGTGTCTGTGGGTTGCAATTTCTCTAAATTGTGGGTGTGTAGGCACCAGACATTGATACAATGTTGATACATGTCCTTTAAAACTGACTTTGAAACAAGGTCGCAAAATAGTTGTATTTGTAAATTGAGACAACGTTGATGTCCAGCGTTGGATCCACCGAATTTCAATGGTCAAATTTACGTCACAACCTGACATTGAATAAACGTCGTCAAAAAGCACGTTGTTTCAACGTTGTATTTGAATATTGATTGGGAAATGACCAAAATTCAACGGTCCAATCAAACCAATCATTGATTAAACGTCAAAAAGCACGTTGTTTCAACGTTGTTTTTGATTATTGATTGGGAAATGAGCAAAATTCAATGGTCAAATCAACATCAGAACCCAACATTGATTAAACGTCATCAAAAAGCATGTTGTTTCAACGTTAGGTTTCAGTTGCTCAACGTCGGGACCTAACATTGATGCATCATTGATACAATTGTTGATATATTGTTGATATATGTTGATATATGTTCATATGTATACAATATATGATATATCATATGATATATGATAAATGTTGATATATGTTGTTGATATATTGTTGATATATTGTTGATACATCGTTGATACAATTGATACATCGTTGATTATGAATACATGTCCTTTAAAACTGACTTTGAAACAACGTCGCAAAATAGTTGTATTTGTAAATTGAGACAACGTTGATGTCCAACGTTGGATCCACCAAATTTCAATGGTCAAATTTACGTCACAACCTGACATTGAATAAACGTCGTCAAAAAGCATGTTGTTTCAATGTTGTTTTTGAATATTAATTGGGAAGTTACCAAAATTCAATGGTCAAATCAACGCCAGAACTCAACGTTGATTAAACGTCATCAAAAAGCATGTTGTTTCAACGTTATGTTTGAGTTGCTCAACGTCAGGACCTAACATTGATACATCCTTGATACAATTGTTGATATATTGTTGATATATGTTCATATATGTACAATATATGATTTATCATATGATATATGATACATGTTGATATGTGTTGTTGATATATTGTTGATATATTGTTGATACATCGTTGATACAATTGATACATCGTTGATTATGAATACATGTCCTTTAAAACTGACTTTGAAACAAGGTCGCAAAATAGTTGTATTTGTAAATTGAGACAACGTTGATATGTCCAACGTTGGATCCACCAAATTTCAATGGTCAAATTTACGTCACGACCTGACATTGAATAAACGTCGTCAAAAAGCATGTTGTTTCAATGTTGTATTTGATTAATTGTCGGGAAATGACCAAAATTCAATGGGCAAATCAACGTCAGAACCCAACATTGATTAAGCGTCATCAAAAAGCATGTTGTTTCAACGTTATGTTTGAGTTGCTCAACGTCAGGACCTAACATTGATACATTGTTGATACATCCTTGATACAATTGTTGATATATTGTTGATATATGTTCATATATGTTCATATGTATACAATATATGATATTTCATGACACATGATAAATGTTGATATATTGTTGATACATCGTTGATACATCGTTGATACAATTGATACATCGTTGATTATGAATACATGTCCTTTAAAACTGACTTTGAAACAAGGTCGCAAAATAGTTGCATTTGTAAATTGAGACAACGTTGATGTCCAGCGTTGGATCCACCAAATTTCAATGGTCAAATTTACGTCACAACCTGACATTGAATAAACGTAGTCAAAAAGCACGTTCTTTCAACGTTATGTTTGATTATTGGTCGGGAAATGACCAAAATTCAATGGTCTAATCAACGTCAGAACCCAACATTGATTAAACGTCATCAAAAAGCATGTTGTTTCAACGTTATGTCTGAGTTGTTCGTCAGGACCTAACATTGATACAACGTTGATTATGAATACATGTCCTTTAAAACTGACTTTGAAACAAGGTCGCATAATAGTTGTATTTGTAAATTGAGACAACGTTGATGTCCAACGTTGGATCCACCGAATTTCAATGGTCAAATTTACGTCACAACCTGACATTGAATAAACGTCGTCAAAAAGCATGTTGTTTCAACGTTGTATTTTAATATTGATTGGGAAGTTACCAAAATTCAATGGTCAAATCAACATCAGAACCCAACATTGATTAAACGTCATCAAAAAGCATGTTGTTTCAACGTTATGTCTGAATTGCTCAACGTCAGGACCTAACATTGATACATCGTTGATACAATTGTTGATATATTGTTGATATATGTTCATATATGTTCATATGTATACAATATATGATATATCATATGACACATGATAAATGTTCATATATGTTGTTGATATATTGTTGATATATTGTTGATACATCGTTGATACAATTGATACATCGTTGATTATGAATACATGTCCTTTAAAACTGACTTTGAAACAAGGTCGCAAAATAGTTGCATTTGTAAATTGAGACAACGTTGATGTCCAACGTTGGATCCACCAAATTTCAATGGTCAAATTTACGTCACAATCTGACATTGAATAAACATCGTCAAAAAGCATGTTGTTTCAATGTTATATTTGATTATTGGCGGGAAATGACCAAAATTCAATGGTCAAATCAACGCCAGAACTCAACATTGATTAAACGTCGTCAAAAAGCACGTTGTTTCAACGTTATGTCTGAGTTGCTCAACGTCAGGACCTAATTCAACAAGTTCTCAACGTTGTTTTAAAGTCTTGTGCCAACTGGTTGGTTGTGGGTCTGCTATTAAATGAAGCGCATACACCTGTGGTGAGGTATGCACGGTCTCTGTCTCCTACATTTATAACGCTGATTGGCAATTATTGCATTTTAACAATTAAGGTAGGAGCCACACTTGCTCGTTGGGCGTCGACTAAGGACGGCTATTTAGACGGACCAATCACAAAGGTCTGACACGTTGGACCGGAGCAGTTATTGGCTTTTTTTGTATAGTTGTAGCACTTCCTACATGTATAATGCCATCAACCAACTGTGAGCGGTACCCCTGGCTTCTGGCTTCCCATGGGTGCTGCAAATTATGAGCTCAAATATTTTTAGGGCCATACCAGCAGAGCGAGCACCCCAGGTGCAATAAATATGTTGAAATGGCTGTGGGTTTTTTTTCTCCTTCTATAAATTTGGACGCCTTTTTGAGGCGCTTAAAAATGCACAAAAAGCCTCCATGTTGTGCAGGTGCATCAGGTCGGGCGAAAAGTATAATATTTTTGGGGGAGCCAAAAATAAAATGATAAAATAAAAAAATAAAAAATAAAAAAAATAAAATAAAATTAATAAAATAAAATAAATAAAAAATAAATAAATAAATAAATAAAAAGTCACAAATTGGCAACATTAAAGGCCTACTGAAATGATTTTTTTTTTATTTAAACGGGAATAGCAGATCCATTCTATGTGTCATACTTGATCATTTCGCGATATTGCCATATTTTTGCTGAAAGGATTTAGTAGAGAGCATCGACGATAAAGTTCGCAACTTTTGCTCGCTGATAAAAAAAAGCCTTGCCTGTACCGGAAGTAGCGTGACGTCACAGGAGCTAGTATTCCTCACAATTCCCCGTTGTTTACAATGGAGCGAGAGAGATTCGGACCGAGAAAGTGACGATTACCCCATTAATTTGAGCGAGGATGAAAGATTCGTAGATGAGGAACGTTACAGTGAAGGACTTGAGAGGCAGTGCAGGACGTATCTTTTTTCGCTCTGACCGTAACTTAGGTACAAGCTGGCTCATTGGATTCCACACTCTCCCTTTTCTATTGTGGATCACGGATTTGTATTTTAAACCACCTCGGATACTATATCCTCTTGAAAATGAGAGTCGAGAACACGAAATGGACATTCACAGTGACTGAACATGTGAATACACGATTAATAATATTCAGCTTTTCAAAGCTAAAAAAATAGAAGCTAACCTAGCTACGTAGCCAACGTGATAGCATAGCAGTCTCAAATGCAGATAGAAACTAAATTTAAAAAAACCCTGACTGGATGGATAGACAGAAGATCAATAATACTATTAAACCATGAACATGTAAATACACGATTAATAATATTCAGCTTTGCGAAGCTAATAAAATAGAAGCTAACCTAGCAACGTAGCCAACGTGATAGCATCAGTCTCAAATGCAGATAGAAACTAAATAAAAAAAAACCTTGACTGGATGGATAGACAGAAGATCAAAAATACTATTAAACAATGAACATGTAAATACACGATTAATAATATTCAGCTTTTCGAAGCTAAAAAAATAGAAGCTAACCTAGCTACGTAGCCAACGTGATAGCATAGCAGTCTCAAATGCAGATAGAAACTAAATTAAAAAAAACCCTGACTGGATGGATAGACAGAAGATCAATAATACTATTAAACCATGAACATGTAAATACACGATTAATAATATTCAGCTTGGCGAAGCTAAAAAAACGGAAGCTAACTTAGATGCGGCGGCGGGCTTACTCACTGTAGTGCGTCTGCTATCCCGCTCAAAACACAACACAACCTCCTGGTGTTGGTGTTGCTGTAGTCCGCCGCTCCACCGATCCCACCTACAACTTTCTTATTTGCAGTCTCCATTGTCCATTAAACAAATTGCAAAAGATTCACCAACACAGATGTCCAGAATACTGTGGAATTTTGTCGAAGAAAACAGAGCTA
The DNA here is from genome assembly GCF_033978785.1 of Entelurus aequoreus. NCBI lineage: Eukaryota > Metazoa > Chordata > Actinopteri > Syngnathiformes > Syngnathidae > Entelurus > Entelurus aequoreus. The sequence goes on from NC_084737.1 coordinate 886,536, forward strand.
TTTGAATTGGGTCCAAACACTTCCCTTGACCTCGTGACGTCACGCGCATACGTCATCATACCGCGACGTTTTCAAGCGGAAGTTTCCTGGGAAGTTTAAAATTGTCACTTTATAAGTTAACCCGGCCGTATTGGCATGTGTTGCAATGTTAAGATTTCATCATTGATATATAAACTATCAGACTGCGTGGTCGCTAGTAGTGGCTTTCACTAGTGTGTGAATGTTGTCTGTCTATCTGTGTTGGCCCTGTGATGAGGTGGTGACTTGTCCAGAGTGTACCGAATACAGCTAAGATAAGCTCCGGCGTCCTCCGTCACCCCGAAAGGGACAAGCGGTATAAAATGGATGGATGGATGGGGCTCTCTAGTGCCACCTTTAAAGTTAGAAAAAAATAACCCCTCTAACCAGTTTTACTAATCAACACAAACATCTCAGTCACGATGGGACGTACATACAGGTTTCATCCATCCATCCATTTTCTTCCGCTTATCCGAGGTCGGGTCGCGGGGGCAGCAGCCTAAGCAGAGAAGTCGGCCATTTTAGTTTTAGTCTTAGATTTTGGGGCAAAAAAAGGGGGTCATACTTTAAAGGGGAACTGCACTTTTTATTTTATTTGAATTTGCCTATCGTTTACAATAACAGACAAGAATACAAAAGTTTTTTGTTTTTTTCACTTTCTAACATAAAAAAAAATAGTTTTGTTTTTTTGGTGGCTAGCAATGCAGCTAACGGGAGCAATCCATTCCACCTCTAAATCACTTAAAAAAAAAAAAGCATTCAAAAACCGTCAACAACGCTTCATTTACGTTCTGTAATCTGTATAATAACCAAACTGTTGTTATTGTAAGAGCGAACACCGAGGAACTCTTTCCAGCGTACTAACACGTCGGCGTGCTACGGTATTAGCCGTAGAAGCTAACTACGGAAAGAGATAAGCCAGCTTCTACGTCAGCACGAAACGCGTTTGAGTTTGTAATGCACAACACTGTGATGCGACACCAATCTGTACTGACTGAGAAACGTAAACAATCATATTATAGTATCTGTAAAGTATTAGTATTAGTATTATTGTACACAGCTATGCTGCGTGTATTATGATCGATATGAAGTGTGACTCCCTCGATGGACAGTTTCCTCTTTGGTCCAGCTGGCCTGTTTTTCCCGGTTAATTATGGGTAAGCACTCCATTTATGTCGAAATATCTTGGCTCCAAGTTCCACATTTTGCAGCTTCGAGTCACTTTCACCTCACTCTCGTCTTCTCACTTAAATATTGTCTAATTATGCAAAAAATATGTTATCAAACATTCAAACCATTTTTTAAATAGAAATAAATACTAATAATAATGATTTCAAAGCAAGTTATCCATCAACTCGTGCAATTTAAAAGTAGCAATAGATTTCATGGTCAAATTGGGAAATTTACTGTGATTTTTACAGCCTTTTTCTCTAAATGAAAACAACAGTACTTTTTTTTACTGTAATAAACTGTGGTGCCGTTCTGGCATTTACAGTAATACACCAAAAAATCTACAGTTTTTGATTTGCGGTTAAAGAAAATAAAAAATCTGAAAGCTCATTTGCCAATTTTTTTTAAATTTACAGTAAAAAAAAACAAATGTAAATTTTACAGTAAAATTCTGGCAACTGAGCTGCTTTTTTAAAAAAAATTTTAATTTATTTTTTTTAAAGTGAATAGACATATATTTCTTAGAATAATGAACAGGGTTTTATTTACATGATCTATTTACCGTATGTGAATGGACATACATACTGTATGTGTACTTTGTTTATAGATGAATGGACATACAGACATTTTTATTGTGCGTAAAGGTGAATAGACAGATATTTCCTAAAAGAATGAACAGGGTTTTATTTACATGATCCAATTACTGTATGTGAATGGACATACATATGTTTACTTTGTGTATAGATGAATGAACATACAGACATTTGTATTGTGCGTAAAAGTGAATAGACAGATATTTCCTAAAAGAATGAACAGGGTTTTATTTACATGATCTATTTACCGTATGTGAATGGACATACATACTGTATGTCTACTTTGTGTATAGATGAATGGACATACAGACATTTTTATTGTGCATAAAGGTGAATAGACAGATATTTCCTAAAAGAATGAACAGGGTTTTATTTACATGATCCAATTACTGTATGTGAATGGAAATACATATGTTTACTTTGTGTATAGATGAATGGACATACAGACATTTGTATTGTGCGTAAAAGTGAATAGACAGATATTTCCTAAAGAATGAACAGGGTTTTATTTACATGATATATTTACCGTATGTGAATGGACATACATACTGTATGTCTACTTTGTGTATAGATGAATGGACATACGGACATTTGTATTGTGCGTAAAAGTGAATGGACAGATATTTCCTAAAAGAATGAACAGGGTTTTATTTACATGATCCAATTACTGTATGTGAATGGACATACATATGTTTACTTTGTGTATGGATGAATGGACATACAGACATTTTTATAGTGTGTGTTTAAGTCAATGGACAGATGTACCCTAAATGAATGAACAGGGTTATACTGTATTTACATGATATATTCACTGTATGTGAACGGACATACATATGTTTACTTTGTGTATAGATGAATGGACATACAGACGTTTTTATTGTGTGTACAAGTGAATAGATAGATATTTCCTAAATAAATGAACGGGGTTATGTTTACATTATCCATTTACGACGTGAATGGACATACATATGTCTACTTTGTGTATAGATGAATGGACATACGGACATTTTCTTTATGTGCATTTAAGTAAATGGAAACATATACTTTAAATGAATGAACAGGGCTATACGCTAGTTACATGATCTATTTACTGTATGTGAACGGACATACATATGTTTACTTTGTGTATGGATGAATGGACATACGGACGTTTTTTTACAATGTGTGTATAAGTGAATGGACAGATATTTCCTAAAATAATGATTTACAAATTTACATGATCTATTTACTAAACGCGAATGGACATACATATGTTTACTTTGTGTATAGATGAATGGACATACGGATGTTTTTTTACAATGTGTGTATAAGTGAATGGACAGATATTTCCTAAAATAATGATTTACAAATTTACATGATCTATTTACTAAACGCGAATGGACATACATATGTTTACTTTGTGTATAGATGAATGGACATACGGATGTTTTTTTTACAATGTGTGTATAAGTGAATGGACAGATATTTCCTAAAATAATGATTTACAAATTTACATGATCTATTTACTAAACGCGAATGGACATACATATGTTTACTTTGTGTATAGATGAATGGACATACGGATGTTTTTTTTACAATGTGTGTATAAGTGAATGGACAGATATTTCCTAAAATAATGATTTACAAATTTACATGATCTATTTACTAAACGCGAATGGACATACATATGTTTACTTTGTGAATACATGAATAGACATACGATACTGGCCATTGTATGGTGTTTAAATGAATGGACAGGCTGACTGGACATACAGTTGTCATAGGAATGCTAAAGGTGTTAGCTACTTAGACACTGAGGCCAGGATACTGCAGTAATACTGTCAGGTCCTCACAATGGAGGCCAGGATACTGCAGTAATACTGTCAGGTCCTCACTATGGAGGCCAGGATACTGCAGTAATACTGTCAGGTCCTCACTATGGATGCCAGGATACTGCAGTAAAACTGTCAGCTCCTCACTATGGAGGCCAGGATACTGCAGTAATACTGTCAGGTCCTCACAATGGAGGCCAGGATACTGCAGTAATACTGTCAGGTCCTCACAATGGAGGCCAGGATACTGCAGTAATACTGTCAGCTCCTCACTATGGAAGCCAGGATACTGCAGTAATACTGTCAGGTCCTCACTATGGAAGCCAGGATACTGCAGTAATACTGTCAGGTCCTCACTATGGATGCCAGGATACTGCAGTAATACTGTCAGGTCCTCACTATGGAGGCCAGGATACTGCAGTAAAACTGTCAGGTCCTCACTATGGATGCCAGGATACTGCAGTAAAACTGTCAGCTCCTCACTATGGAGGCCAGGATACTGCAGTAATACTGTCAGGTCCTCACAATGGAGGCCAGGATACTGCAGTAATACTGTCAGGTCCTCACAATGGAGGCCAGGATACTGCAGTAATACTGTCAGGTCCTCACTATGGAAGCCAGGATACTGCAGTAATACTGTCAGGTCCTCACTATGGATGCCAGGATACTGCAGTAATACTGTCAGGTCCTCACTATGGAGGCCAGGATACTGCAGTAATACTGTCAGGTCCTCACTATGGAGGCCAGGATACTGCAGTAATACTGTCAGGTCCTCACTATGGAGGCCAGGATACTGCAGTAATACTGTCAGGTCCTCACAATGGAGGCCAGGATACTGCAGTAATACTGTCAGGTCCTCACAATGGAGGCCAGGATACTGCAGTAATACTGTCAGGTCCTCACTATGGAGGCCAGGATACTGCAGTAATACTGTCAGGTCCTCACAATGGAGGCCAGGATACTGCAGTAATACTGTCAGGTCCTCACTATGGAGGCCAGGATACTGCAGTAATACTGTCAGGTCCTCACAATGGAGGCCAGGATACTGCAGTAATACTGTCAGGTCCTCACTATGGAGGCCAGGATACTGCAGTAATACTGTCAGGTCCTCACTATGGAGGCCAGGATACTGCAGTAATACTGTCAGGTCCTCACTATGGAGGCCAGGATACTGCAGTAATACTGTCAGGTCCTCACAATGGAGGCCAGGATACTGCAGTAATACTGTCAGGTCCTCACTATGGAGGCCAGGATACTGCAGTAATACTGTCAGGTCCTCACTATGGAGGCCAGGATACTGCAGTAATACTGTCAGGTCCTCACAATGGAGGCCAGGATACTGCAGTAATACTGTCAGGTCCTCACTATGGAGGCCAGGATACTGCAGTAATACTGTCAGGTCCTCACAATGGAGGCCAGGATACTGCAGTAATACGGCTGAAAGCAGTACCCAACACATCGTTGTGTGTACGCCACTCCACTGTGATTGCGGTCACCTGGGGAACAAACAAACCCGTCATGCTGAGGTGCACATGCATCCACATCCAGGCGTGTCCTGGGAGACACAATTACGTGAAAATGAAGGAATTAAAAGATCCCCGATGTAAATATAAACGCGGCACATGCTCCATTAGCACCGTGATGGAGGCGTACTCTGCAACCAGCTCGCTGCCTCTGTGGAGGTGCTCGGTGGATGCGGACTGAACTCGGGCTTGTTGTAGGCGCACACCTGTAATTGTACCCCTCTCAGACTGATGTTTACGTTGTTCATATGTGAATGGACAGACCTAAATACAACGGCCATTACTTATTGGCTGTATGTCATTGACTGGACAGACATTTAGTGTACATTGAGTGCACACAATGACAGCTTACATCACGGGTGCACATGCAAATGGACAACATTTACTTTACATGTACTGTAAACATTTACTTATGTGTGTATATGTCAGGCCTGGGCAATTATTTAATTTTATTTGTAGGAACACTAATACATTACCTCACAATAATCCATCCATCTTCTTCTGCTTATCCGAGGTCGGGTCGCGGGGGCAGCAGGAAGCCCAGACTTTCCTCTCCCCAGCCACTTCATCCAGCTCTTCCCGGGGGATACCGAGGCGTTCCCAGGCCAGCCGGGAGACATAGTCTTCCCAACGTGTCCTGGGTCTTCCCCGTGGCCTCTTACCGGTCGGATGTGCCCTAAACACCTCCCTAGGGAGGTGTTCGGGTGGCATCCTGACCAGATGCCCGAACCACCTCATCTGGCTCCTCTCCATGTGGAGGAGCAGCGGCTTTACTTTGAGCTCCTCCCGGATGGCAGAGCTTCTCACCCTATCTCTAAGGGAGAGACCCGCCACCCGGTGGAGGAAACTCATTTCGGCCGCTTGTACCCGTGATCTTGTCCTTTCGGTCATAACCCAAAGCTCATGACCATAGGTGAGGATGGGAACGTAGATCCACCGGTAAATTGATAGCTTTGCCTTCCGGCTCAGCTCCTTCTTCACCACAACGGATCGATACAGCGTCCGCATTACTGAAGATGCCGCACCGATCTACCTATCTTCTCACGATCCACTCTTACCTCACTCGTGAACAAGACTCCAAGGTACTTGAACTCCTCCACTTATGGTAGGGTCTCCTCCCCAACCCGGAGATGGCACCCCACCCTTTCCAAGGCGAGAACCATGGACTCGGACTTGGAGGTGCTGGTTCTCATCCCAGTCGCTTCACACTCGGCTGCGAACTGGTCCAGTGAGAGTTGAAGATCCTGGCCAGATGAAGCCATCAGGACTACATAATCTGCAAAAAGCAGAGACCTACTCCTGCAGCCACCAAACCGGATCCCCTCAACGCCCTGACTGCGCTTAGAAATTCTGCCCATAAAAGTTATTAACAGAATCTGTGACAAAGGGCAGCCTTGGCGGAGTACAACCTTCACTGGAAATGTGTCCGACTTACTGCCGGCAATGCGTACCAAGCTCTGGCACTGATCATACAGGGAGCGGACCGCCACAATCAGACAGTCCGATACCCCATAATCTCTGAGCACTCCCCACAGGACTTCCCGAGGGACACGGTCGAATGCCTTCTCCAAGTCCACAAAACACATGTAGACTGGTTGAGCAAACTCCCATGCACCCTCAAGGACCCTGCCAAGAGTATAGAGCTGGTCCACAGTTCCACGACCAGGACGAAAACCACACTGTTCCTCCTGAATCCGAGGTTCGACTATCCAGCGTAGCCTCCTCTACAGTACACCTGAATAGACGTTGCCGGGAAGGCTGAGGAGTTTGATCCTACGATAGTTGGAACACACCCTCCGGTTCCCCTTCTTAAAGAGAGGATCCACCACACCCGGTCTGCCAATCCAGAGATACTGCCCCCGACATTCACATATTTTACAATCAGACGAAACGCAACAAAAATGCAACAAACACAGAGAAATATGAACACGAATGGAGGAGATGCGGATGAAGGGATAGGGCTGCGGAGCTGGCGTTGTGCGCCGGGATGGACAAGCTTCACCGTGTCTTGGCTGAATGAGCAGGTATCGGACGCTTCGGTCTCCTTGGACGTATCCTCGCTCATCCATGCAGACTGGACACTGGCCGAGAGTTGGTGGGCGGCCGATGGTGGAGTCGGCTCACTTGGTTGCTTTGTTGGGTCTGCTCCTGTCTCTGGCCATGCTCCCTTCTGGTTCCAACATTATATATCAATATATATCAATACAGTCTGCAAGGGATACAGTCCGTAAGCACACATGATTGTGCGTGCTGCTGCTCCACTAATAGTACTAACCTTTAACAGTTAATTTGACTAATTTTCATTAATTACTAGTTTATGTGTAACTGTTTTTATATTGTTTTACTTTATTTTTTATTCAAGAAAATGTTTTTAATTTATTTATTTTATTTATTTAATTATTTTTTAAAAAAAAGGACCTTATCTTCACCATACCTGGTTGTCCAAATTAGGCATACTAATGTGTTAATTCCACGACTGTATATATCGGTATCGGTAATTAAGAGTTGGACAATATCGGAATATCGGATATCGGCATAAAAGCCATTATCGGACATCCCTAGTAACTAGTATATCATGCAAAAGCGCACATCATAATGGCAGCTACACTTTCCATTGTAAAGATCTAAAATTTTTTTTGGCAATGTCCGGCGGGCCAGATTGAAAAGCTCAATTTGCCCAGATCTGTTATATGTGAATAGACTTAAACTTACTTTTTTTTGTCATTCAAATTTGAACTTTACAGTACAGATAACAACACAATTTAGTTGCAATAGCTCATGGTAGTGCAGAATAGACATACTGACAAATGTTCTGAGTGCCTGAAACTGGGCAGAATGATTGTTATCTGAATGGACTCCAAGGTTTTTACATTGTGTGTGTGTGTACTGTATTCTCTGAATGGACTGACAGATGTCTCACATAAGGCAGACTGGATTTTATTGTGTGTGTGAATGCAAATGGTCGGACTGGTTTTAGAATGGCCGCACGTGAAAAGACCGACTGACTTTCACATGTGAATGGACTCGAGTTTTTGTGTGCCGTAAGTGAGTGGACAGACTGACCGATTGTCATGAATGTATTTGTAAAAGGAAACACAGATGTTTACTTTGTGTGTTCACATTTACATTGCGGGCATGTGAATGGAAATAATGATGCCTGCACTGCTGCATACTAAAGTAGAGACATTCTTGTAACATTATGGGTATGTGAATGGAATGACTGACGTTTTGTTTATATTGTGTGCACTGAATGCAAATGAGTAGACTAACTCTCAATATGTATATACATCTTTGAGAATGGACTGGCAGCAGCTAATTTCTAGATATACAAATCTTAATTTAGGATGTCTTATTAAATAAAATTAACTAGCTGCATGGGTAGATAATTTCACTAGTTTTTTGTATTTTTTGTCCTAAAATCTAGTCTTTTTATCTTATATTTTGTCAGCTCTTTTATGCGATGCATGTATGTATAATTGAAGGGACTCGTGGGGGCTTGTCCGGGATCCACAACATACTTTGGGATGATGTGCTCATAGTCAATGGAGAGAGCAGGTTATGGACCAATGAAAATGTCGTCTACTATAAACTATATTAACGGAACAAAGAAGCAAAAAAATAAACAGATGTGGTTACCTGGAGGAGCAAAGAGAACAACAATTAAGAATCCTGCTGTTAAAAGTAAGCCCATGTGGCTCCAATTACCACGGCCTCGCCTGTTGTCTAATTTAGTGTTTTTCAAACTTTTCTGAGCCAAGGCACATTTTTTTCATTGAAAAAATCCCGAAGCACACCACCAGCAGAAAACATAAAACAATGAAACTCAGCAGCCGATATTGACACTAAAAAGGTCGTTCTCGCAATTATTGGATATGAATTCAAACCATAACCAAGCATGCATCAATATAGCTCTTGTCTCAAAGTAGGTGTACTGTCACCTTGTGTCAAATTCACAACTTATTTTGAAGTTGTTGGTGTTTTCCTGTGTGTAGTGTTTTAGCTCTTGTCTTGCGCTCCTATTTTTGGGTGGCTTTTCCTGTTTTGTTGGTATTTTCCTGTAGCAGTTTCATGTCTATTCCCCGCACCCGCTTTGTTTTCGCAATCAAGACTATTTAAGTTGTGCGGACGCTATCTTTCTTTGTGTGGACATTGTTGATTGTCATGTGACATTGCGGAGGCCGTCTCTGCTCCACACGCTGTAAGTCTTTGCTGTCGTCCAGCATTCTGTTTTTGTTTACTTTGCAGCCGGTACAGTTTTAGTTTCATTTTTGCATTACCATCCTTAAGCTGCAATGCCTTTTCTTAGCAACGCAGATTGATGACGTCCATTTGTCAATATGTGTGTACGTGAATGGATAGGCAAATGTGGTGAATCTGGTCCACTGAATGCCCTTCTTTTTTGTTTGTTTTAAGTACGATGCATCTGCCCGTCATCAAGTGCTACGATGTGACATTCTTCCAACAGTCGACGCAAGCGGGAGAATTACACGGTGGATCAATACCCTTCTTGATTACAAGTCTCTCCCGGGCAATAACGCTGGATGTACAGTGCCTTGTCAAATTGATCGTTAACGTCGAGCCGGTGTCGCCAACATGCCAGGAAGTCGGAAAGAAAAATGAAGCCTTCGCAGAGATGCAGCAAAGAAAGACAAGCTGGAGGGATGTATGAAAGCAAAAAGAAAGAAAGAAAGAAAGGAGAGCGAGAGAGAAACTACGGGAACGTGTGAAGCGGCGTGTAAAGCAATCTATTTGCTGTTGTAGCGCTGACGGCAGGAAGAAGGTGTCCGCTATCATAACAGTGCAGAGTTGGAGCAGCAAGTCCACCTTTTCTCTACCGCTGCCGTTTAACAAGCTGCCTGTGGGAGCAGTTGGAGGGTGTTGGGGCCAGGAGCAATGCACTCGAGTCTGGGAGGCTGCTGACGGGTGAACGTGGAGGTTTGAGACTGACACGCTATTTATAGAGACCGTCCTGCGTCTGAAATTTACCTTCCACAGATGAGGCGCTAGCTGTCCAAAGTCGGGACCCAGGGTGGACCACTCATCTGTGCATCAGTTGGGGACGTCTCTGCGCTTCTGACCTGTCTCCACTCAAGATGATCTCCTGCTGGCCCCACTATGGACTGGACTCTCACTATTATGTTGGATCCACTATGGACTGGACTCTCACTATTATGTTAGATTCCACTATGGACTGGACTCTCACACTATTATGTTGGATCCACTATGGACTGGACTCTCACTATTATGTTAGATTCCACTATGGACTGGACTCTCACACTATTATGTTAGATCCACTATGGACTGGACTCTCACTATTATGTTAGATCCACTATGGACTGGACTCTCACTATTATGTTAGATCCACTATGGACTGGACTCTCACACTATTATGTTAGATCCACTATGGACTGGACTCTCACTATTATGTTAGATCCACTATGGACTGGACTCTCACTATTATGTTAGATCCACTATGGACTGGACTCTCACACTATTATGTTAGATCCACTATGGACTGGACTCTCATTATTATGTTAGATCCACTATGGACTGGACTCTCACACTATTATGTTAGATCCACGAGGGACTGGACTCTCACAATATTATGTTAGATCCACTATGGACTGGACTCTCACTATTATGCTGGATCCACTATGGACTGGACTCTCACAATATTATGTTAGATCCACTATGGACTGAACTCTCACACTTTTATGTTAGATCCACTATGGACTGGACTCTCACACTATTATGTTAGATCCACTATGGACTGGACTCTCACACTATTATGTTAGATCCACTATGGACTGGACTCTCACACTATTATGTTAGATCCAGGACTGGACTCTCACACTATTATGTTAGATCCACTATGGACTGGACTCTCACACTATTATGTTAGATCCACTATGGACTGGACTCTCACACTATTATGTTAGATCCACTATGGACTGGACTCTCACACTATTATGCTAGATCCACTATGGACTGGACTCTCACACTATTATGTTAGATCCACTATGGACTGGACTCTCACACTATTATGTTAGATCCAGGACTGGACTCTCACACTATTATGTTAGATCCACTATGGACTGGACTCTCACACTATTATGTTAGATCCACTATGGTGCAATTCATGGTCATGAACATGAAATACTCACGATGGCCACAAGATGGTGACAAAGTTGTAGGAATCAGATATTTCAAATTAAGTTGGACGCTGATAGGGCATTGCAGATCTCACCTGAAGTGTACCTGGATCCCGTGCAGGTGTGAAATGGTTGCTAGTCAAGAATGTAAACAAAATACAATTATTAATTATTCAGTCATAAAGAGCCAGTTGGCATTTCTTTTAATTCGGGCAAAATAAACGTATTACTTTATTAATGATGATAATAATAATAAATGATTCATTGTTTTCTTATCTTGGACAATTGAAAGAAAAAAAGTGTTTTGACTCCTGGTGTGAGAGACGTGGTTTACACATCAGTGAGCACACCAACAAGCTTGTTAGAACCTTGGGATCTTGATGAGTTTTTGTACGCGGGCTCCCAATAAACCGGCTACTTGCAGGCGCTATTTACCCGCACGCTCCTGCTGATGAGCAGCTTTCAAAGAGCCTTTCGTACCTTTTTGCTTTCAGCATCACAAAGTGCACTCAGCAGCCTCTGTCATTTTCTACCCGTGTCCTCGTCTCGGGGAGGGTTTTATTATTATGAGGAACAATAGTCTCGCTCGCTCTCATGTCCACTCTCTAGTCACCAGCCTTTCATCTTCAGTACGCTTTGACTACCACTCCTCCTCCCCCTCCCCCCATCATTGCCTGCAAAGGGAAGAAAGAAAGGAACATCAATACATACATGTGCTGCTTTATTTCATGCAAAACATTTTTCCTTGCTGGCTGTTGCCTTAAGACGGGATTTTATGCAGGTTTTCGTGCAGAATATGGCCGCCAGAATCCACTTTTGTTCCATTTGTCACTGTGCTTACATTTCCTCAACACCTTAAAGGCCTACTGAAATGAGATTTTCTTATTTAAACGGGGATAGCAGATCCATTCTATGTGTCATACTTGATCATTTCGCGATATTGCCATATTTTTGCTGAAAGGATTTAGTAGAGAACATTGACGATAAAGTTCGCAACTTTTGGTCGCTGATAAAAAAAAGCCTTGCCTGTAGCGGAAGTAGCGTGACGTCACAGGTTGTGGAGCTCCTCACATCTCCGCATTGTCTACAATCGTGGCCAACCAGCAGCGAGAGAGATTCGGACCGAGAAAGCGACGATTACCCCATTAAATTGAGCGAGGATGAAAGATTTGTGGATGAGGAAAGTGAGAGTGAAGGATTAGAGGGCAGTGGAAGCGATTCAGATAGGGCAGATGCTGGGAGAGGCGGGTGGGACCTGATATTCAGCTGGGAATGACTAAAACAGTAAATAAACACAAGACATATACAGGTAAAAGCCAGTAAATTAGAATATTTTGAAAAACTTGATTTATTTCAGTAATTGCATTCAAAAGGTGTAACTTGTACATTATAGTTATTCATTGCACACAGACTGATGCATTCAAATGTTTATTTCATTTAATTTTGATGATTTGAAGTGGCAACAAATGAAAATCCAAAATTCTGTGTGTCACAAGTGTGTCACAAAATTAGAATATTGTGTAAGGGTTAAATTTTGAAGACACCTGGTGCCACAAACTAATCAGCTGATTAACTCAAAACACCTGCAAAGGGCTTTAAATGGTCTCTCAGTCCAGTTCTGAAGCCTACACAAACATGGGGAAGACTTCAGATTTGACAGCTGTCCAAAAGGCAACCATCGACACATTGCACAAGGAGGGAAAGACACAAAAGGTTATTGCTGAAGAGGCTGGCTGTTCTCAGAGCTCTGTGTCCAAACATATTAATGGAGAGGCAAAGGGAAGGAAAAACTGTGGTCAGAAAAAGTGTACAAGCGATAGGGATCACCGCGCCCTGGTCAAGATTGTGAAAAAAACCCATTCAAAAATGTGGGGGGGATTCAGAAGGAGTGGACAGCTGCTGGAGTCAGTGCTTCAAGATCCACCACCAAGAGACGCTTGAAAGACATGGGTTTCAACTGCCGCATACCTCGTGTCAAGCCACTGTTGACCAAGAAACAGCGCGAAAAGCGTCTCACCTGGGCTAAGGAAAAAAAGAGCTGGACTGCTGCTGAGTGGTCCAAAGTCATGTTTTCTGACGAAAGCAAATTTTGCATTTCCTTTGGAAATGGAGGTCCCAGAGTCTGGAGGAAGACAGGAGAGGCACAGGATCCACGTTGCCTGAAGTCTAGTGTAAAGTTTCCACCATCAGTGATGGTTTGGGGTGCCATGTCATCTGCTGGTGTCGGTCCACTCTGTTTCCTGAGATCCAGGGTCAACGCAGCCGTCTACCAGCAAGTTTTAGAGCACTTCATGCTTCCTGCTGCTGACCTGCTCTATGGAGATGGAGATTTCAAGTTCCAACAGGACTTGGCGCCTGCACACAGCGCAAAATCTACCCGTGCCTGGTTTACGGACCATGGTATTTCTGTTCTAAATTGGCCCGCCAACTCCCCTGACCTTAGCCCCATAGAAAATCTGTGGGGTATTGTGAAAAGGAAGATGCAGAATGCCAGACCGAAAAACGCAGAAGAGTTGAAGGCCACTATCAGAGCAACCTGGGCTCTCATAACACCTGAGCAGTGCCAGAAACTCATCGACTCCATGCCACGCCGCATTAACGCAGTAATTGAGGCAAAAGGAGCTCCAACCAAGTATTGAGTATTGTACATGCTCATATTTTTCATTTTCATACTTTTCAGTTGGCCAACATTTCTAAAAATCCCTTTTTTGTATTAGCCTTAAGTAATATTCTAATTTTGTGACACACGGAATTTTGGATTTTCATTTGTTGCCACTTCAAATCATCAAAATTAAATGAAATAAACATTTGAATGCATCAGTCTGTGTGCAATGAATAAATATAATATACAAGTTACACCTTTTGAATGCAATTACTGAAATAAATCAAGTTTTTCAAAATATTCTAATTTACTGACTTTTACCCTGTATATACTCTCATCATCATCATCGGCAGTCACTCGTAGTCGAGTATGACTGTCCTCAGAATGGATGGGTTCCCATTCGGGAGGACGCCTGCGCGTGACGTCTTTTAGCGTGGGGAGACTGATGCCCCTGCAGCCACCACACGGTCTTTGGCAGAGAGGGGCCTTGATCCAGTGGCATGGATCCATGACGACTGGAGACCACCCTCGGTTGCAGCCTTCATCCGCCTTCAGTGCCGTTGTGACATGCAGTGTCATCCTCCGCCACTTCCACCGTTGGGGTCTTTGAAATGCTATTCAACCCATAGCTGGGACCCTGACAGTACCTGGGAGCAATGATGACTGAGGGGTAACTCCACCTTCCCCAAAACTCCAGAACTCCCGAACTGAAGCCTCATCACCGGATGCAGTTTTGAGTCATACCCAGGACTCATATATACTCTATTAGCCACAACACAACCAGACTTATATTTAATACGCCACAAATTAATCCCGCATAACAAACACCTCCCCCCTCCGTCCATACAACCCACCAATACAACTCAAACACCCACACAACACACTCAATCCCACAGCCCAAAGTACCGTTCACCTCCGTAAAGTTCATACAGCACATATATTTCCCCAAAGTTACATACGTGACATGCACATAGCAGCACGCACGTACGGGCAAGTGATCAAATGTTTGGAAGCCAAAGCTGCGTACTCACGGGTACCACGTCTGAGCATCCAACTCAAAGTCCTCCTGGTAAGCGTCTCTGTTGTCCAGTTCTCCACAGGCCAATGGTAAAGTTTGACTGTCATCTTTCGGGAATGTAAACAATAAAACACCGGCTACGTGTTTGTGTTGCTGCAGCCGGCCGCTAATACACCGCTTCCCACCTACAGCTTTCTTCTTTGCTGTCTCCATTGTTCATTGAACAAATTGCAAAAGATTCACCAACACAGATGTCCAGAATACTGTGGAATTTTGCGATGAAAACAGACGACTTAATAGCTGGCCACCATGCTGTCCCAAATGTCCGCTACAATCCGTGACGTCACGCGCAAACGTCATCATACCGAGACGTTTTCAGCAGGATATTTCGCGGGAAATTTAAAATTGCACTTTACTAATCTAACCCGGCCGTATTGGCATGTGTTGCAATGTTAAGATTTCATCATTGATATATAAACTATCAGACTGCGTGGTCGCTAGTAGTGGCTTTCAGTAGGCCTTTAAACAAGCAGAATCCAGCCAACACGCAGAAACGGAAGTTCAATTAGGTAAATAAATGATGTCGTTTCAGGGGTCACTGTAGTCTAGATTCATATGGACTTTAGATCAGGGTTTTTTCAACCACTGTGCCGCTGAGATACAGTCTGGTGTGTCGTGGGAGACGATCTAATTTCACCTATTTGGGTAAAAAATATTTTTTGCAAACCAGTAATTATGATGCGCAAATAATGTGCCGTTGTTGAGTGTCTGGAAATCGGCAGACTTATCACGTTGTATTCTTCCATATCAGTAGGTGGCAGCAGGTAGCTAAATGGTCGGGGGTGGGGCGGGGGGTGTGGTTAAGAGGGGAGGAGTATATTACAGCTAGAATTCACCAAGTCAAGTATTTCATATACTTCCTCCCACCTCCAAAGACATGCACCTGGGGATAGGTTGATTGGCAACACTAAATGGTCCCTAGTGTGTGAATGTGAGTGTGAATGTTGTCTGTCTATCTGTGTTGGCCCTGCGATGAGGTGGCGACTTGTCCAGGGTGTACCCCGCCTTCCGCCCGATTGTAGCTGAGATAGGCTCCAGCGCCCCCTGCGACCCCGAAGGGAATAAGCGGTAGAAAATGGATGGATGGATGGATATATATATATATATATATATATATATATATATATATATATATATCTTGAAAATATGCAAACAAAACTGTGTTTAGATAATTGATACTTCAAACTTGCATAAATAAATCTTAAGGAATATAACATAACTTGGCTTCTGAGAGCTTGAAAATGTAATGAATAAAATGCTAAAGTTGTTGATAAACAAGCAATTATTTTAATAATTAGATATGGTCATTTAAATGAATCATTATGATCATTTCAAATTAATTATTTCAAATATGTTTATTTTAATGTACAATTCTATGGCTGGATGTAATTAGGAGTCAGAAAAAATACAAATAAAAATACAATTAATTTTGATGTTTTTAGCAAAATATAGTAAAAATGTATTTTTTAAAAATTTTTTAAATTGATAAATATATTTATTTTTAGGTAAGATAAACATAGTAATACGATTTATCTCTAGTCTGGATGATTTAGTTCTTGTCACCCTGTCGTCCTCCTGTCTCTTCCCGAGGATGGCTCCATGAGCTGGGCAAGCACCTGGAGATGCCCTACATCATGGGTGTCAAACTCTGGCCCGCGGGCCAAATTTGGCCCGCTGTGTAATTTCACTTGGCCCTTGAGGCGATATCAAATTAACACTAGAGCTGGCCCGCCGATTATATACAGCGGCGGTGCCGCATTCATCGCTAATTCTCATACTTGCCAACCATCCTGCTTAGTACTGCAAAGGGTTCTGGGTATTTGTTCTGTTGTGTTTATGTTGTGTTTTATGTTGTGTTACGGTGCGGATGTTCTCCCAAAATGTGTTCGTCATTCTTGTTTGGTGTGGATTCACAGTGTGGCGTATATTTCTAACAGTGTTAAACTTGTTTGTACGGTCACCCTCAGTGTAACCTGTATGGCTGTTGATCAAGTGTGCGTGGCATCCACGTGTATGTGCATACAGAAGCCGCACATATTTTCTGACTGGGCCGGCACGTTGTTGGAATGGATGAAAAGCGGACGTGACGACAGCTCGTAGAGGACGTTAAAGGCAGTGCCTTTAAGGCACGCCCCCAAGATTGTGGTCCGGGTGGACTACGAGATATAATGACTGATGAACACTTTAGTTGGATAATGAAGGTTGCCTCAGCTCAAAGCCTGAGCCCCGACATTAATGAACTAGCATCCAAGAAATAAAAAGATGGCAGGTATCTGGCTTGGGCACATCAGATTAGATCAGTGTGTTGCAAACTGAGCAGTTTAAAGTCCTGAATGCTTGGTTTATTCATTATTTTATTTCAAATTATTAGCCTGTGGAAAAAGTTAATGTTGATATTTACCTCAGAAGGCTGCAAATAGAAAAGAGGCATTCAATTTTTATTTAAATTGTATTTGATATGCCATTGATATTTTTTAATTATTATTATTATTATTTGAAACTGGATTTTGCATGTCACTATAAAGTTATATAAGCCTTGCTTGTTCAATATTCAATGCAAAACTTGTTTGGGTCCCTATTAAAAGGTTAATTTGTTCAACTTGGCCCGCGGCTTTGTTCAGTTTTAAATTTTGGCCTACTCTGTATTTGAGTTGGAAACCCCTGACCTACGTCAACAACACGGTCTGCGGCCCGTCGGTGCCCAGCTCGTACATTCGCCGCCCTCCACTTCACCCTCAGCAGCCTGACCAGCGTCGGCTTTGGCAACGCGTGCGCCAACACGGACGCCGAGAGGATCTTCTCCATCTGCACCATGCTCATCGGCGGTATGTCGGACGCCTCGTACGAAATAACGTGATCGGGCAGGCACGCTGTTTATATCGTGGGAAAGCGGACGTGAAAACAGGCTGTCCTCACTCAGGTCCGCATGGAGCCGGAGGGGGCGTGGCCTCCAGTTCCGGCCGAAAATCGGGAGATTTTCGGGAGAGGCGCTGAATTTCGGAGTCTCACGGAAAATTCGGGAGGGTTAACCTTTCATATAACGTACACTTATTCAGCCTGTTGTTCACTATTCTTTATTTACTTTAAATTGCCTTTCAAATGTCTATTCTTGGTGTTGGCTTTTATCAATACATTCCCCCAAAAATGCGACTTATACTCCAGTGCGACTTATATATGTTTTTTCCTTCTTTGTTATGCATTTTCGGCCGGTGCGACTTATACTCCGAAAAATGCGGTACATTTGATTATTTACATTTGGTTATTTACAATCCGGGGAGTGGGATGTGGAGGGGGGGGGGGGGGGGGGGTGTTAGGGTGCGCTCTATAGTCCGGAAAATACAGTATGTGTTCTTTAAATCAGTGGTCCCACGGACCGGTGTGGGGGGGGGGGGGGGGGGGGGGTATTTAAAAAAAAAATAAATAAAAATTTTTTTTTTTTACATAAATAAATACAATCATGTGTGCTTACGGACGGTATCCCTGCAGACTGTATTGATCCATGTTGATATATAATGTATATATTGTGTTTTTATGTTGATTTCATTAAAAAAAAAAAATTTTTTTTATTTTTTACATAAATAATACAATCATGTGTGCTTACGGACTGTATCCCTGCAGACTGTATGATCCATGTTGATATATAATGTATATATTGTGTTTTTATGTTGATTTCATTAAAAAAAAAAAAAAAAAAAAAGATTTTTTTTTTCTTTTTTTTTTTCCATAAATAAATACAATCATGTGTGCTTACGGACTGTATCTCTGCAGACTGTATTGATCCATGTTGATATATAATGTATATATCGTGTTTTTATGTTGATTTCATTAAAAAAAAAAAAAAAATATATATATTTTTTTATTTTTTTATTTTTTACATAAATAAATACAATCATGTGTGCTTACGGACTGTATCCCTGCAGACTGTATTGATCTATGTTGATATATAATGTATATATTGTGTTTTTATGTTGATTTCATTAAAAAAAAAAAAAAAATATATATATATATATATATTGTGCGGCCCGGTACCAATCGGTCCGCGGACCGGTACCGGTGGTTGGGGACCACTGCTTTAAATGCAGAAAACCTCAGCATTACGGCACTGGCCCCACAGGCAAGTGTTTATCTACTACTTTGACCGCATGCCTGCAATGATTTACCACGGGTGTCCTTGTAATCCCCATGGGTGTGCTGTTTGAGTTGAAACATGTGTGAGCACACCATCAATCCGCCTATTTTCATTAAAGCCATCTTGCAACCACTAAGTTTGTCTAAGCGGTCCAATTCTTCTGCACATTGGCAGCGGTTTTAATTCAAGTATAAATAAAACCTGATTCAGCCTGGAAAGGCATCCAGATGTCGAACTTAGCCACGGCCCTGAAACAAAAAGTGAGGGTCGTGTCACTCGGTGTGCAACGTCAACATCAGTGGTTGGAAACCAACTCCGCCGCACGGTAAGAACATATTGGATGCACCTCCACAGGTGGTGCATTTCAAACAAGGTGAACACGCAGCCTGATGCCAATCAACATACCGCGACGACAACAATGGTAGGGAATCATTTGCATTTGGATCTAATCACATCTGACGTTTTAATGCTTGATGTCAAAAGTTACAGGCGACGTTCAAAAGAGGATGCGAGCTCCCGTGTGACGGTCTTGGATGCAGGCGCAGCAGGCCTGGCCCTAACCAATCTGGCGCCCTAGGCAAGATTTTAGGTGGCGCCCCCCCCACATCGGCAGTGAAGTGTATATACTCACAAGAAACCGAATAGCTTTGTCTTTGACCTTTTTTTTTTTAACTTAAAGAAAGCAAATTAACATATTATATGAGAATGTTATGTTATGATTATCTTTAACCGAATCACAGCAGTGCTCAAATAAAAAAAAACAGCATTCCCTCTCATGTGATATTGCTTAATTAACATTAATGATGTGCACTTTAACAACTAGGCTTACAACTATACCTAATATATAAAGGGGTGGAAAAGTGACTATTACCTGCAGGGCAAACATTAGCTAACCAGAAGGCAATAACAATGTAAACAAGAAACACCTGCTTAAAAGATCTAATACAAATGTCCCTGAGGAATGTAAGGTGGGAGTACTGTAATTACCTAACGTTACATTATTATTTTCCGTAACAATTTAGCCCCCTCCACAATATTAAACCGACGTTAAAACAGAACTAGCTATTTATTGATTAGCAATTGCCGAATCATGTAGCATTAGCTTAATGCTAAAAAGCCAGGTTACTATCACATTCTGTAACAGACAAATAATTTCATGTAGGCTAACGTTACCTATTTGCTACCTCTGTCTTTTTCTCGTTTCTCCTCTTCTTTTCTCTTTTTTCTTCCCTGGGCACCTGACAGTTTTGGCCGTTTTGACATCTTGTGTTGATTTTTTTATGTGGTGACGTCCAAAAAGAGTCATGATACGGGAAGGGAGGGAGCGCACCGTGCAGGGAGAGCTGGGGGGCGTAATGTTGTAACAAATAATATTTCTATTAAATAGGCTTTACTTTGCATTTTAATTAACGTGGGATTATTTTTTGTATTTAGAAATAATAGTACCAACTTTTATTTCTTTTTCTTTTTCTTCTCCAACATTTGTGGCACTGGCGTGGCGCCCCCTGATGGACGGCGCCCTTAGCATTTGCCTATACGGCCTATGCCACGGGCCGGCCCTGAGGCGCAGGCTTCAAAGGTTTTACCGGAGTTCACGCAAAAGGTACAAGAGGGAAAAGGCAATAACGTAATGAAAGGCAAAAATAAAATAATTCAGCGACAAATAAAGACTGAAGCTAAATGCTACAAACAGACAGAACCGTGTGGTCATTTTCAAGTCTGTCAGAGTCATACAATACTGCCTAAGGCAGCCGGGCTGAGGAGGGTAAGTACACAACCCAAAACCAGTGGCACGTTGTGTAAATGGTAAATAAAAAGAGAATACAATGATTTGCAAATCCTTTTCAACTTATATTCAATTGAATAGACTGCAAGGACAAGATATTTCATGTTCACACTGAGAAACTTCATTTTATTTTTATTTTTTTCAAATAATTATTAACTTTGAATTTAATGGCCGCAACACATTGCAAAAAAGTTGTCACAGGGGCATGTTCACCACTGTGTTACATGACTCTTTAAGGTATTTCATTTTGTTAGAATGTGTTTTCTTTAGCACTGCGTGATTGTAAATGACTTTATTGATACACAAGGGGAATTGTTCCACAAAGTAGCTCAGTAATAAAGGATGGAAAGGATAAGGGTGGAAAGGATAATGCACATAATGTCACGGCCTAGGCTCGAACCCGCTTTTCCCCGGCAGCTGGGTCTGCCAGCACATCCTCTCGCTCTCCTCAACACTTGAAACCACGCACTACAGCTAACCATACACATAGCCTCACACACACACTCTTGGGTTTGGTCACATACACCATTCTATAGTTATTAGTTAGTATTGTTTTATTATTTTATATATACATTGTCTATATATATATATATATATATATATATATATATATATATATATATATATATATATATATATATAGTAAATCATATACATGTACTTCCCCCTGGTGTCTGTGCCGTCAACTCCCACCAAGAAACATAACACACAAGGGTACAAAAAGGAGGCGAAAACAAAAGGTATAAAGTAGAGATGTCCGATAATATCGGACTGCCGATAATATCGGCCTGCCGATATTATCGGCCGATAAATGCTTTAAAATGTAATATCGGAAATGTTCGGTATCGTTTTTTTAAATTTTATTTTTATTTTTTTTATTAAATCAACATATAAAACACAAGATACACTTACAATTAGTGCACCAACCCAAAAAAACTCCCTCCCCCATTCACACTCATTCACACTCATTCACACAAAAGGGTTGTTTCTTTCTGTTATTAATATTCTGGTTCCTACATTATATATCAATATATATCAATACAGTCTGCAAGGGATACAGTCCGTAAGCACACATGCTGGTCCACTAATAGTACTAACCTTTAACAGTTAATTTGACTCATTTTCATTCATTACTAGTTTCTATGTAACTGTTTTTATATTGTTTTACTTTCTTTTTTATTCAAGAAAATGTTTTTAATTTATTTATCTTATTTTATTTTATAATTTTTTATAAAAAGGACCTTATCTTCACCATACCTGCTTGTCCAAATTAGGCATAATAATGTGTTAATTCCACGACTGTATACATCAGTATCGGTTGATATCAGTATCGGTAATTAAAGAGTTGGACAATATCGGAATATCGGATATCGGCAAAAAGCCATTATCGGACATCCCTAGTATAAAGTAGACTAAAATGTACCATAGTAGCAATATAAAATATAACATATATGTAATATTTACATATTATATATACAGTATATAATATATACTGATATATTATTATATTATATTATATTTTTATATAATATATACAATATATAACAAATCCCAATTACCATGAACAATATTAAAGTATATGTAACAGCTGTAGCAAAACTAATGAGTAAACATGTATTTTTCAACAGGTTTTATGAGTCTCTTCTTTTGCAGTTTATTTGATTAGTAATGATTTTGTAATCAGCCTGACCTAAGCCTTGATAAGAGTATTTGTGAATTGCTTTCATATCATATGACAAGGTTTAACCTGTTAAATCGAAAGTAGGTTGGATATAATTATTAAAGTAAAATGACTAATTCAGTGTTAACATTTAAGTGGGGCCCGGGCCCCTGTGTCGTGTAAAAGTTGGGACCCTAATTCAAAAAGGTTAAGAACCCCTAATCCAGACTCAGTGGCTCCTTTTAAATTGCTTGCATATATTTCATTTTACAAAGAGTACGAATATACTGTACGGTCTCCTTGAATAGTCTTATAATTGTTTATTTAATGGCTGACATGCTCGAGGGGGCATGGAAATGTCAATATTTAAGGGTGGCAAACAGCGACAGTAAATGTCTGACACATTAATTGTTTAATTGCTTCCAACCGTGCATTAACATAAGCAATTCTTGCAAAGGATAGTGCGAGCAAAGCAGAAAATTGGCCTGGAGGGCTTGGGGGGGGGATTAGAAAAAAGGCAGATTGCATGATGTGCTGCAAGTCTAAGCTAGTGGAACCGACATTTGAAGCTTTTTCTTTCGCTAATTATGATTAGTCTCTGCGCCTTTTTTTATTTTTTATTTTTTTAAAGTCTCTTTCCCTCCAGAACTCCTCCAAGGTTCATTGAGAAGGGCTTTGTCATGTGGAAAATGATTTGATTGTTTTTCATTTATTACGTTTCTCTTTTGTGTTGGGCTGAAGACATTTTGGGGGAAAATGATATAACCTTAAAGGCCTACTGAAATGATTTTTTTTTTATTTAAACGGGAATAGCAGATCCATTCTATGTGTCATACTTGATCATTTCGCGATATTGCCATATTTTTGCTGAAAGAATTTAGTAGAGAAAATCGACGATAAAGTTCGCAACTTTTGCTCGCTGATAAAAAAAAAGCCTTGCCTGTACCGGAAGTAGCGTGACGTCACAGGAGCTAGTATTCCTCACAATTCCCCGTTGTTTACAATGGAGCGAGAGAGATTCGGACCGAGAAAGTGACGATTACCCCATTAATTTGAGCGAGGATGAAAGATTCGTGGATGAGGAACGTTACAGTGAAGGACTTGAGAGGCAGTGCAGGACGTATCTTTTTTCGCTCTGACCGTAACTTAGGTACAAGCTGGCTCATTGGATTCCACACTCTCCTTTTTCTATTTTGGATCACGGATTTGTATTTTAAACCACCTGGGATACTATATCCTCTTGAAAATGAGAGTCGAGAACGCGAAATGGACATTCAGTGCCTTTTATCTCCACGACAATACATCGGCGAAATGCTTTAGCTACGAGCTAACGTGATAGCATCGTGCTTTAACTGCATATAGAAACAAAAAAAATAAACCCCTGACTGGAAGTATAGATAGAAAATCAACAATACTATTAAACCGTGGACATGTAAATACACGGTTAATGCTTTCCAGGCTGACGAAGGTTAACAATGCTGTGCTAACGACGCCATTGAAGCTAACTTAGCAACCGGACTGCACAGAGCTATGCTAAAAACATTAGCTCTCCACCTACGCCAGCCAGCCCTCATTTGCTCATCAACACCCGTGCTCACCTGTGTTCCAGCGATCGGCAGAAGGACGAAGGACTTCACCCGATGCGTTTGGCGGCCCGGAGACGTAGGAAGTCAAGGTGAAGTCGGCGGCTAGCGCGGCTAGCGCTCCAACAAAGTCCTCCTGGTTGTGTTGCTGTAGTCCGCTGCTAATACACCGATCCCACCTACAACTGTCTTCTTTGCAGCCTTCATTGTTCATTAAACAAATTGCAAAAGATGTCCAGAATACTGTGGAATTATGAAATGAAAACAGAGCTTTTTGTATAGGATTCTACGGGGTACCATAACTTCCGTTACTCGGACTTCGTCACGCGCATACGTCATCATACCGCGATGTTTCAGCCGGATATTTCCCGGGAATTTTAAAATGTCACTTTATAAGTTAACCCGGCCGTATTGGCATGTGTTGCAATGTTAAGATTTCATCATTGATATATAAACTATCAGACTGCGTGGTCGCTAGTAGTGGCTTTCAGTAGGCCTTTAAAGGAGTCTCTTTTGGGGCGCCGTGCTTTTATACAACAACGATTTCAACACGTATTTCAGTTTATTGCAAGCTGTTTATTCTCATGTAATTAAGCATACGTCAAAATAGGATTTTGATAGAATAGAACCCTAGCTGTAGCCCTGGCAGGCCTAGACTACGCAGATGACATCTGCCTGTTGGCCATACTTGCCAACCCTCCCGAATTTCAGTGCCCCTCCCGAAAATCTCCCGGGGCCAGAATTTCTCCCGATTTCCACCCGGACAACAATGTTGGGGGCGTGGGCACTGCCTTTATGCCTGGTTCACACCAACGGCACTTGCCGCGCTTTAAAGCTGGGCTGGACATTAAAAAAAAAAA
The DNA here is from genome assembly GCF_033978785.1 of Entelurus aequoreus. NCBI lineage: Eukaryota > Metazoa > Chordata > Actinopteri > Syngnathiformes > Syngnathidae > Entelurus > Entelurus aequoreus. Next base: position 911,501 of record NC_084737.1, read on the forward strand.
AAAAAAAAAAAAAATTAAAAAAAATAAAAAAATAAAAAAAATAAAGCGGCGAGCAAAGCGCCGTCATTTTTGTCAATTTTTCCACGAATATCCCCATCTCCGAAGTAATGTTATGCTTTGATACGCTCTGATACGAATGAGTTGCCGCTTTGGGGGGACGAATTACCGTTCCTCACGATTTGATGCCGCTTTGATACGCTTTAAATCACGCTTTGATACGTTTTATTACGCTTTATTGAACTTTATTACGCTTTGATGTAGGGATGTCCGATAATGGCTTTTGGCCGATATCCGATATTCCGATATTGTCCAACTCTTTAATTACCGATACCGATATCAACCGATACCGATAACAACCGATATATACAGTCGCGGAATTAACACATTATTATGTCTAATTTGGACAACCAGGTATGGTGAAGATAAGGTACTTTTAAAAAAAAAATTATAAAATAAAATAAGATAAATAAATTAAAAACATTTTCTTGAATAAAATAGAAAGTAAAACAATATAAAAACAGTTACATAGAAACTAGTAATGAATGAAAATGAGTAAAATTAACTGTTAAAGGTTAGTACTATTAGTGGAGCAGCATCACGCACAATCATGTGTGCTTACGGACTGTATCCCTTGCAGACTGTATTGATATATATTGATATATAATGT
>NC_084737.1:917167-1029667 GCF_033978785.1 Entelurus aequoreus
TGCCAGAATAATTTTTTTGAATTTTAATCATAATAAGTTTGAAGAAATATTTCACAAATATTCTTTGTCGAAAAAACAGAAGCTAAAATGAAGAATTAAATTACAATTTATTTATTATTCATTACAATAAAAAAAAATACATTTACTTGAACATTGATTTAAATTGTCAGGAAAGAAGAGGAAGGAATTTAAAAGGTAAAAAAGGTATATGTGTTTAAAAATCCTAAAATCATTTTTAAGGTTGTATTTTTTCTCTAAAATTGTCATCCTGAAAGTTATAAGAAGCAAAGTAAAAAAAATAAATGAATTTATTTAAACAAGTGAAGACCAAGTCTTTGAAATATTTTCTTGGATTTTCAAATTCTATTTGAGTTTTGTCTCTCTTAGAATTAAAAATGTCGCGCAAAGCCAGACCAGCTTGCTAGTTGTGGGGAGGCGGGGCCGGCGCCCGCTCCAAGATGGCGGCGAGGAGGCGTGGACGAGCGAGCGGCAAGGCGGGGCACGCTGGAAGCGACGCCGCAATCAGCATAAGGTGCGTGGAGCGCGCAGCTGTGGACAGTGCAGTCACCCTCTCGGACCGTATAAAAGGGTGAGAGACGTGAACATCGAGGGAGGAGACGGAGAAAGACGGCGGACGGGAGGAAACCATCCTCTGCTACCACGCGAACGACGATGCTGCTGAAACGCAGACGGCGAACGGGAGGAAACCATTCGTGTGCTCACGTGAGAGAAAAGGCAGCTGCTGAAAAACACGCAAAAGACTGATTGAAATATTAAAGAAGTCTAAACCGTCTCACGACAATGTCTTCCCTGGGTGGTCCTGAGAACCCGCACGACAGTTAGGACTGTCACACTAGTAAAATAGAGGCAGCTCACTGGTAAGTGCTGCTATTGGAGCTATTTTTAGAACAGGCCAGCGGGCTACTCATCTGGTCATCACGGGCGACCTGGTGACTCCTGGTGTAAAGGATATCACCACATGTGCTCAGGAACACTTCAGAACCCCACTGTCAGTAACTACGGTTGGTCGCTACATCTGAAAGTGCAAGTTAAAACTCTACTATGCAAAGCCGAAGCCATTTATCAACAACACCCAGAAACGCCGCCGGCTTCGTTGGGCCCGAGCTCATCTAAGATGGACTAATGCAAAGTGGAAAAGTGTTCTGTGGTCTGACGAGTCCACATTTCAAATTGTTTTTTTGGAAACGGTGGACAAAGGGGAAAAGAACCATCCGGGTTGTTACAGGCGCAAAGTTCAAAAGCCAGTACCAACTTCACTGGTTTTGGGTTTTGTAAAGAAACCTTCTCTATGGTGAAGAAGCCTCGACCAACTCAATGTGCTCATCTTCCCAACCTTCCCTACATTGTGCATTCCGTCTCATCACAGAGATAAAGGTCGCTGAGAAAAGTCTTGATCTTTCCTACTTCCAAGCTCGACCCGTGTCACATATTTCTATTATCCTCAACTTTTTTTTTTTTTTTAATTAGTCGGCCTTAGCCATGAAAGCAGCGCCCTTGTAAAGTGGACCTAATTAGTCTTTCCCGCTTCTTTTGTTTCACTACATTTGTTGCCCTGTTGTGATGGACACTATCTGTTCTTGTGTGATGTCTCCAATTAGCGCACAGTCGAAAAAAAATTGGCTTCAACATCCGCGGTTGGAGGCAACCTCCTGATGGCGTTTTCTTAGTAACGTCTCAAAACGGCGATGGCGGCATGTCGTCGTGAGCGGTGAGCATCCCACAGCTGCAACACCGAGGGTTGTACGGTTTATCGGTTAGGGATGATACTCGAAACCGGTTTTCCCGGTTGTTCGATAAGAAAATAACCGAGTCCTCGGACTCGAATCCCTTTTTGAGAACCGGTACCCGTTATCGAGACCACTATAGTAAAGAAAAAGAGTTGGTTCTTTATTCGAATCCCTGGGAACGAATCCCGTTTTTTTATTTTTAAACAACTCGAAAAAACCAAGAGTTCTTAACAACTCTCAATCAGCCTCTTAGGTGGCTGAACATGTCTTTTAGGTCTGGACAGTCTCTCAACAGCAGGTGACGCGGACACTGCTGTCAGTCCTTGGTCAGCAAGGTCAGGCTCCGTGTCAGCAAGTTCTGCAGGTCCAGCTGAATCCTGTTGAGCCTTTTCCTGAGTAATAGCTGTAGTTAGTATGTTCCAATAGCAGTAGAAGTGCACTTTTTGGAGAGCTGTAATATTTTCAGTTTTGTGCCCAAGGGACTGATTTTTTTTAACACTATATTATTATTTATACACCTATAGTGATCACAGAGGCAGGTTGTTTTTGTGTTACTGTATATATTTGTTTTTCTGAAAAATCCCACTTAATATACTTTGGGTAACAACAGTTAATATTTATTTATTGTATTTTATTTTTTTAGGGGGGTAACAGTCAATATTTATTTATTTATTAGATTTTATTTTTTTCTTATAAAATAGAAGTGAGCTTTTGTTAAACCAAATATTGTGTTTTTTTCCCCATATACAACAACCTATCTGGACTCGATAAGAGAATCGATAAGGAATCGGTTCGATAAGAGGATTTGATAATAGGCTTGAACTCGATAATTTCTTATCAAACATCATCCCTAATATCGGTACTAACAAAGTACAGCGGTCCTAATTAGTTAAAAATTATATTAAACTGTTTCTGAAAATTCTGAATTCTTTTTTTTTTTTTAAACGGGCATGACGGCGCGTCGTCGTCACATCGTGACATTGCTGGGTTTTTAATGAGCAGAGAAGCATGTTCGGCAGCGCACAATCACGGAGTACTTACAAGCAGACACGGTGTGTCGACAGAAAAGGGAGAACGCACGCGTTTTGGCTTAAAAACTAACGATAAATGTGAAGCTATAACACTGAAACAGCGCTCAGGAAGGGGTGCCCATTAAGTCGATGGCGAGCTACCGGTGGATGGTGGAGGGTGTGTCAGTCCATCGTCAGCCAGGCATTAAAAAAATAGTCCTAAAAATGAGCGATCATCAATCTTCACCAAGACGTCACTTGATTGACATTCACGGCACCCGAGGATCTTGTGAGGTCACCCTGGCTGCTGCCAGATCATTATTAAGAAAAAACGACCGACAGGAAGGCGAGAAACACTTTTTATTTCAACAGACTCTGCCGGCCGTCAAAACTCTAAAGACCGACTGCAAAGTTCCTGTCTTCACAATAAAAGCGCTGCTTCATCAGAAAGCGGGCGCGCACAAGCTAGCGAGCTACGGAGTTTGCCGCCAATGTATTTCTTGTAAAGTGTATAAAAAGGAGTGCGGAAGCTGGACAAATAAGATGGCAAAGAGCAAGCACTTTCATGTGGTATTGGACAGAAAGGAGGACTTCATTTGAAAATGTGGACGTTATCATCACCACTGTCTGATTCCTATCAATGCAAGTCATCGCAATCAGGTAATACACCAACTTATATTCTTGTCTTCATGAAAGAAAAGTTAAACATGCTTGTATTATCATTAAACAACTTTAACTTGGTAACAAAAATGTCTCTTTCATAAATACATATATATAAATGATATATATGAATGAGGTAGATCCCCTCCACTTTGTTATGGTTGCTGAAAGGGAGTTGACGGCTCAGACACCAGGGGGCAGTATGTTAAAAAATTATATATATATATATATATATATATATATATATATATATAATAATCATATAAAACAATACTAACTAAACTAAGGAAAATGGAGTGTGTGACAAAATCCAAGAGTGAGTGGTGTTAGACCAGTGGTTCTTAACCTTGTTGGAGCTACCAAACCCCGCCGTTTTCATATGCACAGTCACCGAACCCTTCTTTAGTGAAAAATAAAACAGACAAAGTTGTATGTTTTTTTTTACTGGTGCACAAAATGAACCGTGCATGAACATCACCTTGTTCAAAGAACAAAACCAACACGGTGCATCAACTCACGACAAATTACACGCCTGAAAATCATTCTGACTTCAGCTGTTGCCGTATCCGTAATACGCCGATAGGGAGAAGTTTGTATTTACACGATTAGTCGGGTGTGTCTTGACCTCAGCGGCGGAGGCTCCGCCGAACCCCTGAGGCTGACTCACCGAACCCCTAGGGTCCGATCGAACCCAGGTTAAGAACCACTGTGTTAGACTATGTGTGTAGTTAGCTGTTGTGTATTACCGTGATGTTGGATGAGGAAGCAGACAAATCCAAAAAGGGCTAAGCAAAAGGGGTCCGTGATCTGCGAGAGGTCCGTGGGGCAGAGAGAGGCGTCAGAGTCCGTGTCCAGAGCGATGGTCGAGAAACGAGGAAGGCAGTCCAAAACCACGGGGGAAACAACTGGTAAGACTCGGGAAGGAAGTACGGGAGAACAAACAGGGACGTCAGACACGGAGGGAAAACGCAGAGAGAGAGAGAGCATAAATCTTCGGCTTACGGTACACCAAGGATAAACTAAGTTCCCGCATGGATCCTTGGGTCCACTGGTCCTTTATACAGCTCCTTCTCATCAGGTCCAGGTGCGTTGATTGCTGATCTCTCACAATGCGCCCTGACCGTGACACACTTGGTCAATCGAAAAAAGTGTGGGCACCACTGCTTTTCAATCAATCAATCAATCAATCAATGTTTATTTATATAGCCCTAAATCACAAGTGTCTCAAAGGGCTGTACAAGCCACAACGACATCCTCGGTACAGAGCCCACATACGGGCAAGGAAAAACTCACCCCAGTGGGACGTCGGTGAATGACTATGAGAAACCTTGGAGAGGACCGCATATGTGGGTAACCCCCCCCTCTAGGGGAGACCGAAAGCAATGGATGTCGAGTGGGTCTGACATAACATTGTGAAAGTCCAGTCCACAGTGGATCCAACGCATCAGCGAGAGTCCAGTCCACAGCGGGGCCAACAGGAAACCATCCCGAGCGGAGACGGGTCAGCAGCGCAGAGATGTCCCCAACCGATGCACAGGCTAGTGGTCCACCCGGGGTCCCGACTCTGGACAGCCAGCACTTCATCCATGGCCACTGGACCTATGCAACTCCCCCTCGCAAGGGACAGGGGAGAAGAGGAGAGAAGAAAAGAAACGGCAGATCAACTGGTCTAAAAAAGGGGGGTCTATTTAAAGGCTAGATTATACAAATGAGTTTTAAGATGGGACTTAAATGCTTCTACTGAGGTAGCATCTCTAACTGTTACCGGGAGGGCATTCCAGAGTACTGGAGCCCGAATAGAAAACGCTCTTTTAAAACATGGCTGGCTAGCTAGCGGCTAACGTCCATCCGCAGTCGACAGTGTTTTAGCTACTTCTAAATCACTAATCCTCGGCTCCATGGCGAGAAGTAAAGTACGTTTCTTACAAGTATCATCCCTGTAGGACGAGGAATAGCTAAACATGCTTCACTACACACCATAGGAGAATACAATAGCTAACCGCTAACAGCAAGCTAGCGCTCCTCAATGTAAACAAATACGTGGATCTACACCTGACATCCACTGTAATGATACGGATGTGTATTCTGGTCTTGTCGTCCTCGTCCGGACAGAAGGGCGACACGGCAGTGCGGCTGGATCAAAAGAGACCAAAAGTTGCTTTATTACAAGCGAGCATCATTATACAGGACTGCAGTTCCTGGAGGAGGTCAGGTCAAGAAAATGAGGCACTCCTGTTAGAATAATAGTATATAAGTTATCACACAACTCTTATGCTGTAGTTATTATATATTATGCTCTAGCTGTACTTTTTCTTCTCATGCTAAGGCACACAACTTGTTATCTTCGCAGATGTTTTCGGTCTTTCAGCCTGCTAACAGCCAAGGACGAACCAGCACCTCAACGGAGATAAGGCATATCAACAGCAGGCAAGACAAAGCAGAGACAGGGCGCAATCACAAGGCCCCCAGCACATTTCCGTTCTGAATAATCACGTATTGTGCGTACTGAGCTGCTCGCATAATGTGTGACGCCTTCCTTTAGAAGCAGCCTCAGCGGTGTAACTAAGGAACTCCTAAACTGAATAAAAAGAGGAGCGCGTGGGCTGTTCCTCAGAGCGCAGGGTGAGACTGTAACTGAGTGTGCAGCTCCACGCGTTCTCCTCATGAGCAAAATTGAACTCTGTCTCTGCCTGATTTCTTGCTTCTTGTTCTGTCTAATAGATAGTTTGGTGCTTAAACCTGACAACTTTAACAACAACTGTTGTGCTGCTCTTTTGCTATTTAGCAACCACTTTTAAGAATACCCGTAAGAGCGTCGGGCGAGACTGTAACTGAGTGTGCAGCTCCATGCGTTCTCCTCATGAGCAAAATTGAACTCTGTCTCTGTGCTTAAACCTGATAACTCCTAACTTGGAGAAGCTAAACCATCAATTTTATATTCCTCCTTCCTGTCTGTGTGTGTGTGTGTGTGTGTGTGTTAAGTCAGGAGAGCACATCCATGTTTGTGTGTAGGTGTCTGGAAAACACCTGGAAATTCCTGGCAAAAGCTGCTTGAGAAATGTTGTTCTTCAACTGTTGGACAATTTGCTCAGGCATTTGTTGACAAAGTGGTGACCCTCGCCCCGTCCTTGTTTGTGGACGACTGAGCATTTCGCGGAAGCTGCTTTTACACCCAATCATGGCACCCACCTGTTCCCAATTAACCTGTTCACCTGTGGTATGTTCCGAATAAGTCTTTGATGAGCATTCCTCAACTTTCTCAGTCTTTTTTGCAACCGAGATTATACATGTTGGGTTAACCGGAGACTGTAAATTGTGCACAGGTGTGAATGTGACGAACTGTAGTTACTGACGGTGGTTTTCTGAAGTGTTCCTGAGCCCATGTGGTGATATCCTTTACACACTGATTCCGCTTTTTGATGCGGTACCGCCTGAAGGATCGAAGGTCCCTAGTATCGCTTACGTGCAGTGATTTCTCCAGATTCTCTGAACCTTTTGATGATATTACGGAGCGTAAATGGTGAAATCCCTAAATTCCTTGCAAAAGCTGGTTGAGAAATGTTGTTCCCAAACAATTTGCTCACGCATTTGTTGACAAAGTGGTGACCCTCGCCCCGTCCTTGTTTCGTAAACGATTGAGCATTTCGTGGAAGCTGCTTTTACACCCAATCATGGCACCCACCTGTTCCCTATTAACCTGTTCACCTGTGGGATGTTCCGAATAAGTCTTTGATGAGCATTCCTCAACTTTGTCAGTCTTTTTTGCAACCGAGATTATACATGTTGGGTTAACCGGAGACTGTAAATTGTCCACAGGTGTGAATGTGACGAACAGTAGTGACTGACGGTGGTTTTCTGAAGTGTTCCTGAGCCCATGTGGCGATATCCTTTACACACTGATTCCGCTTTTTGATGCGGTACCGCCCGAGGGATCGAAGGTCCATAGTATCGCTTACGTGCAGTGATTTCCCCAGATTCTCTCAACCTTTTGATGATATTACGGAGCGTAGATGGTGAAATCCCTAAATTCCTTGCAAAAGCTGGTTGAGAAATGTTGTTCTCAAACAATTTGCTCAGGCATTTGTTGACAAAGTGGTGACCCTCGCCCGTCCTTGTTTGTGAACGACTGAGCATTTCGTGGAAGCTGCTTTTACACCCAATCATGGCACCCACCTGTTCACCTGTGGGATGTTCCGAATAAGTCTTTGATGAGCATTCCTCAACTTTCTCAGTCTTTTTTGCAACCGAGATTATACATGTTGGGTTAACCGGAGACTGTAAATTGTCCACAGGTGTGAATGTGACGAACTGTAGTTACTGACGGTGGTTTTCTGAAGTGTTCCTGAGCCCATGTGGTGATATCCTTTACACACTGATTCCGCTTTTTGATGCAGTGCCGCCCGAGGGATCGAAGGTCCCTAGTATCGCTTACGTGCAGTGATTTCTCCAGATTCTCTGAACCTTTTGATGGTGTTACGGAGCGTAGATGGTGAAATCCCTAAATTCCTTGCAAAAGCTGGTTGAGAAATGTTGTTCTCAAACAATTTGCTCAGGCATTTGTTGACAAAGTGGTGACCCTCGCCCCGTCCTTGTTTGTGAACGACTGAGCATTTCATGGAAGCTACTTTTACACCCAATCATGGCACCCACCTGTTCCCAATTAACCTGTTCACCTGTGGAATGTTCCGAATAAGTCTTTGATGAGCATTCCTCAACTTTCTCAGTCTTTTTTGCAACCGAGATTATACATGTTGGGTTAACCGGAGACTGTAAATTGTCCACAGGTGTGAATGTGACGAACTGTAGTGACTGACGGTGGTTTTCTGAAGTGTTCCTGAGCCCATGTGGTGATATCCTTTACACACTGATTTCGCTTTTTGACGCAGTACCGCCCGAGGGATCGAAGGTCCCTAGTATCGCTTACGTGCAGTGATTTCCCCAGATTCTCTGAACCTTTTGATGATATTACGGAGGGTAGATGGTGAAATCCCTAAATTCCTTGCAAAAGCTGGTTGAGAAATGTTGTTCTCAAACAATTTGCTCAGGCATTTGTTGACAAAGTGGTGACCCTCGCCCCGTCCTTGTTTGTGAACGACTGAGCATTTCGTGGAAGCTGCTTTTACACCCAATCATGGCACCCACCTGTTCCCAATTAACCTGTTCACCTGTGGGATGTTCCGAATAAGTCTTTGATGAGCATTCCTCAACTTTCTCAGTCTTTTGAGCTAATATTTGCAAAAAATAACAACGTTTTCCAGTTCGAACAAGGGTTTTCTCCAGATTCTTGGGCTTCCTTCCGAATTCCGAGACTATACATGTTGAGTTACCCGGAGACTGTTTGTGTATTTGTGCCCTGCAATTGGCTGACGACCACTGGCCTCTTGCCCGAAGTCCGCTGACCCCCAGCCCACCTTTGACCCGACGAGCAGTCTAGAAAAGGGGACGGACGTACGCCCTCAGATAATTACTTGTACTTTCTTTCGGAGTCCGGGGTCGGAGAAAGTCTGAGGAAAGTGGTAGTTGTTCGTTTTGAAGCGACAGAGACCTCGGCCACCTCCATTATCAGAGAATTGGTTCGGGTGTCTCAATACTTATACAGTGGCAAATTCAAAATTAATTATGCATGAATTTGATGCATAAATTACAGTGGAGGCGCGGCGGCGAGGGGGAACCCAGATGAAAATGGAAATCAGCCTATCAAAGGACAGCGTCAAAAATCCTTTCGGCACGCGCACAAGATGGGAAAATAAATGTTTATTTTCGGGTCACCGGGGATGTTAATTACAACAGTGTTTTTTTTTTTTTAAATTTTATGCCTGGATTTTATCTTTCTCTGGATGTAGCTCCGAGCTGAGGGACGATTGCCACCACAAAAGGCCGGCTGGCATTTATTATAAATGACAGCTTGTCAACTTAAAGGACATTTTCAATGACAGGTTGCCTGTACCTCTAAAGATCAAATATCATCACCTGAAGGCGACTGTTGTGTTCAGGACTCGGTCGTGCACCATCGCTTCCGTACAGTGCAGAGCTGGGCAAATATTTTGACTCGGGGGGCCACATTGAGACAAAAAAATGTGTCTGAGGGGGTTTAATGTGTATATGTGTATAAATAATAAATACACATTTAGCTGTAAACATCTGCTGTACAGTATGTGTGTTTGGGTCCCTTTTTTTCAGGAACACTAATACCAAAAGTCACAACGTCCGATAGAATTCTAAAAAACTTATGACAGACCACTTCAAAAGAAAAAAACGGAATGGAATTTTACAGTTTTTTACTGAATGAGAGACCAAAAATGTACATGAAAATAAAGAAAGTGGGATTTACAATATTACCTATGAACAATAAAACACTGAATATTAACATAATGCTAATGCATGCTATTGGAGTGAATAATTTAGTAAATCAATGTACTGTACTTACTAGTATTGTGAGGTTTTGTGTCTTATAACCAACTTTTCAGGAACACTAATACCAAAAGTCACAACGTCCGATAGAATTCTAAAAAACTTATGACAGACCACCTCAAAAACAAAAAAACGGAATGGAATTTTACAGTTTTTTATTGAATTAGACACCAAAAATGTACATGAAAATAAAGAAAGTGGGATTTATAATATTACCTATGAACAATAAAACACTGAATATTAACATAATGCTAATGTTTGCTATTTGAGCGAATAATTTAGTAAATCAATGTACTGTACTTACTAGTATTGTGAGGTTTTGTGTCTTATAACCAACTTTTCAGGAACACTAATACCAAAATTCACAACGTCCGATAAAATTCTGAAAAACTTATGACAGACCACCTCAAAAAACGGAATGGAATTTTACAATTTTTTACTGAATGAAAGACCAAAAATGTACATGGAAATAAAGAAAGTGGGATTTACAATATTACCAATGAACAACAAAACACTGAATATTAACATAATGCTAATAATAAAAATAAGTGAATCAATGTACTGTACTTACTAGTATTGTGAGGTTTTGTGTCTTATAACCAACTTTTCAGGAACACTAATACCAAAAGTCACAACGTCCGATAGAATTCTAAAAAACTTATGACAGACCACCTCAAAAAAATAAAACGGAATGGAATTTTACAGTTTTTTACTGAATGAAAGACCAAAAATGTACATGAAAATAAAGAAAGTGGGGTTTATAATATTAACTATGAACAATAAAACACTGAATATTAACATAATGCTAATGCATGCTATTAGAGTGAATAATTTAGTAAATCAATGTACTGTACTTACTAGTATTGTGAGGTTTTGTGTCTTATAACCAACTTTTCAGGAACACTAATACCAAAAGTCACAACGTCCGATAAAATTCTAAAAAACTTATGACAGACCACCTCAAAACAAAAAAAAACAGACTGGAATTTTACAGTTTTTTACTGAATGAGAGACCAAAAATGTACATGAAAGTACTTGAATGTTATTGCTAAAAACAGTGGTATTGTTTCTCCATTCCATTCCATTTATTCAATTTTTTTTATATATTGTAAAAACAACAACACTGTTCTACTGTAAAATTCTGGTGACCGAGCTGCCAGTTTTTATATTTTATATTTTTTATTTTCGGACTCAGGAGGAACAATGTGGTTTTCGTCCTGGTCGTGGAACTGTGGACCACCTCTATACTCTCGGCAGGGTCCTTGAGGGTGCATGGGAGTTTGCCCAACCAGTCTACATGTGCTTTGTGGACTTGGAGAAGGCACTCGACCGTGTACCCTCGGGAAGTCCTGTGGGGAGTGCTCAGAGAGTATGGGGTATCGGACCGTCCGATTGTGGCGGTCCGCTCCCTGTATGATCAGTGTCAGAGCTTGGTCCGCATTGCCGGCAGTAAGTCGGACACGTTTCCAGTGAGGGTTGGACTCCGCCAAGGCTGCACTTTGTCACCCATTCTGTTCATAACTATTATGGACAGCATTTCTAGGCGCAGTCAGGGCGTTGAGGGGTGCTTTGTGGACTTGGAGAAGGCACTCGACCGTGTACCCTCGGGAAGTCCTGTGGGGAGTGCTCAGAGAGTATGGGGTATCGGACTGTCTGATTGTGGCGGTCCGTTCCCGGTACTATCAGTGTCAGAGCTTGGTCCGCATTGCCAGCAGTAAGTCGGACACGTTTCCAGTGAGGGTTGGACTCCGCCAAGGCTGCCCTTTGTCACCCATTCTGTTCATAACTATTATGGACAGAATTTCTAGGCGCAGTCAAGGGGGATCCGGTTTGGTAGCTGCAGGATAAGTTCTCTGCTTTTTGCAGATGATGTGGTCCTGATGGCTTCATCTGGCCAGGATCTTCAGCTCTCACTGGATCGGTTCGCAGCCGAGTGAAGTGACTGAGATTAGAATCAACACTTCCAAGTCCGAGTCCATGGTTCTCGCCCGGAAAAGGGTGGAGTGCCATCTCCGGGTCGGGGAGGAGACCCTGCCCCAAGTGGAGGAGTTCAAGTACCTGGGAGTTTTGTTCACGAGTCATGGAAGAGTGGATCGTGAGATCGACAGGCGGATCAGTGCGGCGTCTTCAGTAATGCGGACGCTGTATCGATCCGTTGTGGTGAAGAAGGAGCTGAGCCGGAAGGCAAAGCTCTCAATTTAACGGTCGATCTATGTTCCCATCCTCATCTATGGTCATGAGCTTTGGGTTATGACCGAAAGGACAAGATCACGGGTACAGGCGGCCCAAATGAGTTTCCTCCGCTAGAGATAGGGTGAGGAGCTCTGTCATTCGGGAGGAACTGAAAGTAAAGCCACTGCTCCTCCACATGGAGAGGAGCCAGATGAGGTGGTTCGGGCATCTGGAACGCCTCCCTAGGGAGGTGTTTAGGGCACGTCCGGTAGGAGGCCACGGGGAAGACCCTGGACATGTTGGGAAGACTATGTCTCCCGGCTGGCCTGGGAAGGCCTCGGGATCTTGCCCCAAGTGGAGGAGTTCAAGTACCTGGGCGTCTTGTTCACGAGTCAGGGAAGAGTGGATCGTGAGATCGACAGGCGGATCAGTGCGGCGTCTTCAGTAATGTGGACGCTGTATCGATCCGTTGTGGTGAAGAAGGAGCTGAGCCGGAAGGCAAAGCTCTCAATTGACCGGTCGATCTACGTTCCCATCCTCACCTATGGTCATGAGCTTTGGGTTATGACCGAAAGGACAAGATCACGGGTACAGGCGGCCCAAATGAGTTTCCTCCGCTAGAGATAGGGTGAGGAGCTCTGTCATTCGGGAGGAACTGAAAGTAAAGCCACTGCTCCTCCACATGGAGAGGAGCCAGATGAGGTGATTCGGGCATCTGGAACGCCTCCCTAGGGAGGTGTTTAGGGCACGTCCGGCCGGTAGGAGGCCACGGGGAAGACACAGGACACGTTGGGAAGACTATGTCTCCCGGCTGGCCTGGGAAGGCCTCGGGATCTTGCCCCAAGTGGAGGAGTTCAAGTACCTAGGAGTTTTGTTCACGAGTTAGGGACGAGTGGATCGTGAGATCGACAGGTGGATCGGTGCGGCGTCTTCAGTAATGCGGATGCTGTATGGATCTGTTGTGGTGAAGAAGGAGCTGAGCCGGAAGGCGAAGCTCTCAATTTACCGGTCGATCTACGTTCCCATCCTCACCTATGGTCATGAGCTTTGGGTTATGGCCGAAAGGACAAGATCACGGGTACAGGCGGCCCAAATGAGTTTCCTCCGCCGGGTGGCGGGTCTCTCCCTTAGAGATAGGGTGAGAAGCTCTGCCATCCGGGAGGAACTCAAAGTAAAGCCACTGCCCCTCCACATGGAGAGGAGCCAGATGAGGTGGTTCGGGCATCTGGAACGCCTCCCTAGGGAGGTGTTTAGGGCACGTCCGGCCGGTAGGAGGCCACGGGGAAGACCCAGGACACGTTGGGAAGACTATGGCCTGGGAAGGCCTCGGGATCCCCCGGGAGGAGCTGGACGAAGTGGCTGGGGAGAGGGAAGTCTGGGCTTCCCTGCTTAGGCGGATAAACTGAAGAAGATGGATGGATGGATGGATTTTATTATACACGTATATTCATATATTACTCATTGTTAAAAGCAGCCCTCTGAGGGCAGCCATAACTGCGACGTGGCCCTCAATGACACCCCCGTTTTATGTCCATGATGCCAGATGCCATCATGGCCGAGAAAGTAAAAAGAAATGAAAAACAAAAACTGCCTGCATGCGTTGTGACCACGGCTGGGAATGGGTGCTTTATTTCAATTTCCACCAGAGGCTCTGATTGCAGCCATAACCTCTAAATGAGCATCCGAGGAGAACAATCTCTGTACGTTTGTCAGCTCCCCAGCCAGCACTTCCATTGACAAACCGCTTACAACAGCATTTTATCCGGAAATGTCCGTACATGGTTTTTTCCCCCCCGCCTCCTACCTACCTATGCCGCCATTACTTTTTGTCCTGTAAAGACTTTTCCGACGTGCACAAAACGGCTGGCTTCCCTGAGGAGGATGGAATGTTTACCCCACGTGCGGCAGGACGATAAACCTGATTCACAGCAGGCGGCTGATCAAATCTGTGCAGCAGCATGGCGCGGGGTGGGGTGGCGGGTGTTGTTGAGGTTTTTTACTCGGAAACCAGTCTGAGAAGAACTGCGAAGCTGGCCGTTTTCTTACATATTAAGGCAGAGTATGATTGCGAGGAAGAACATGAGGCGCTTGGTTAACCTCTTACGTCTGGGGGAAATGATGATTTATTGGAGCGTCCAGAACGTCACTTAGACGTTCTATCCGACGCAGGCATCCGCAGACCCGCCGGGGGTGCAGAAAAAACTGTCCCCCTCGACAACAGCCCCTGTCAATTGATGTGGAGCACGTCGTGACTGCAGATTCACCATCTGCTTCATATCTCCTATTCTGTTCAACGCATTAAGTAGGCTGATTATAGACATTATCCATAAGTGCCGCTCTTTTTTTCTTTCCTCCACAACAGATGGGAATTGTCCTTCAGTAGGAGCGGGAAAAAAAATGCTTTTGTCCATATTTGTTTCCAATCAAATGATTCAGCGCCTCCGACATAACTGTCATTAGCGTATTTTCCGGGCTATAGAGCGCACCCACATTTAAGCCGCACCCAACACATTTTTGAATTAATAAACATTTTTTACAAATATGAGCAAAAGCGGCAAATGCGAAATGTTTTGTCGATTCAAATGTTTTTTTTTTTTACATACATTGTTTCCAAACGGTTTCTTTTTGGCAACCCAAAATGTTGAAAGAGCCATATGGGACCAAACGAATCTGTCTGGAGCCGCAAAAAAGGAAAAAAACTCAAGTGTCTATATTAGCTATATTAGCCTACTATCAAAATGACTTTAAAAGTCTTATATAAGTGATATAATGAAGGCAACACATGATGTAAGTGTCTATATTAGCTATATTAGCCTACTATCAAAATGACTTTAAAAGTCTTATATAAGTGTTATAATGAAGGCAACACATGATGTAAGTGTCTATATTAGCTATATTAGCCTACTATGAAAATGACTTTAAAAGTCTTATATAAGTGTTATAATGAAGGCAACACATGACGCAAGTGTCTATATTAGCTATATTAGCCTACTATCAAAATGACTTTAAGAGTCTTATATAAGTGTTATAATGAAGGCAACACATGACGTAAGTGTCTATATTAGCTATACTAGCCTACTATCAAAATGACTTTAAAAGTCTTATATAAGTGTTATAATGAAGGCAACACATGATGTAAGTGTCAATATTAGCTATATTAGCCTACTATCAAAATGACTTTAAAAGTCTTATATAAGTGTTATAATGAAGTCAACACATGACGTAAGTGTCTATATTAGCTATATTAGCCTACTATCAAAATGACTTTAAAAGTCTTATATAAGTGTTATAATGAAGGCAACACATGATGTGAGTGTCTATATTAGCTATATTAGCCTACTATCAAAATGACTTTAAAAGTCTTATATAAGTGTTATAATGAAGGCAACACATGATGTAAGTGTCTATATTAGCTATATTAGCCTACTATCAAAATGACTTTAAAAGTCTTATATAAGTGTTATAATGAAGGCAACACATGATGTAAGTGTCTATATTAGCTATATTAGCCTACTATCAATATGACTTTAAAAGTCTTATATAAGTGTTATAATGAAGGCAACACATGATGTAAGTGTCTATATTAGCCTACTATCAAAATGACTTGAAAAGTCTTATATAAGTGTTATAATGAAGACAACACATGATGTAAGTGTCTATATTAGCTATATTAGCCTACTATCAAAATGACTTTAAAAGTCTTATATAAGTGTTATAATGAAGACAACACATGATGTAAGTGTCTATATTAGCTATATTAGCCTACTATCAAAATGACTTTAAAAGTCTTGTATAAGTGTTATAATGAAGGCAACACATGATGTAAGTGTCTATATTAGCTATATTAGCCTACTATCAAAATGACTTTAAAAGTCTTATATAAGTGTTATAATGAAGGCAACACATGATGTAAGTGTCTATATTAGCTATATTAGCCTACTATCAAAATGACTTTAAAAGTCTTATATAAGTGTTATAATGAAGGCAACACATGATGTAAGTGTCTATATTAGCCTACTATCAAAATGACTTTAAAAGTCTTATATAAGTGTTATAATGAAGGCAACACATGATGTAAGTGTCTATATTAGCCTACTATCAAAATGACTTTAAAAGTCTTATATAAGTGTTATAATGAAGGCAACACATGATGTAAGTGTCTATATTAGCCTACTATCAAAATGACTTTAAAAGTCTTATATAAGTGTTATAATGAAGACAACACATGATGTAAGTGTCTATATTAGCTATATTAGCCTACTATCAAAATGACTTTAAAAGTCTTATATAAGTGTTATAATGATGACAACACATGATGTAAGTGTCTATGTTAGCTATAATAGCCTACTATCAAAATGCCTTTAAAAGTCTTATATAACTGTTATAATGAAGGCAACACATGATGTAAGTGTCTATATTAGCCTACTATCAAAATGCCTTTAAAAGTCTTATATAAGTGTTATAATGAAGGCAACACATGATGTAAGTGTCTATATTAGCTATATTAGCCTACTATCAAAATGCCTTTAAAAGTCTTATATAAGTGTTATAATGAAGGCAACACATGATGTAAGTGTCTATATTAGCCTACTATCAAAATGACTTTAAAAGTCTTATATAAGTGTTATAATGAAGGCAACACATGATGTAAGTGTCTATGTTAGCTATATTAGCCTACTATCAAAATGACTTTAAAAGTCTTATATAAGTGTTATAATGAAGGCAACACATGATGTAAGTGTCTATATTAGCCTACTACAAAAATGACTTTAAAAGTCTTATATAAGTGTTATAATGAAGGCAACACATGACGTAAGTGTCTATATTAGCTATATTAGCCTACTATCAAAATGACTTTAAAAGTCTTATATAAGTGTTATAATGAAGGCAACACATGATGTGAGTGTCTATATTAGCTATATTAGCCTACTATCAAAATGACTTTAAAAGTCTTATATAAGTGTTATAATGAAGGCAACACATGATGTAAGTGTCTATATTAGCTATATTAGCCTACTATCAAAATGACTTTAAAAGTCTTATATAAGTGTTATAATGAAGGCAACACATGATGTAAGTGTCTATATTAGCTATATTAGCCTACTATCAATATGACTTTAAAAGTCTTATATAAGTGTTATAATGAAGGCAACACATGATGTAAGTGTCTATATTAGCCTACTATCAAAATGACTTGAAAAGTCTTATATAAGTGTTATAATGAAGACAACACATGATGTAAGTGTCTATATTAGCTATATTAGCCTACTATCAAAATGACTTTAAAAGTCTTATATAAGTGTTATAATGAAGACAACACATGATGTAAGTGTCTATATTAGCTATATTAGCCTACTATCAAAATGACTTTAAAAGTCTTGTATAAGTGTTATAATGAAGGCAACACATGATGTAAGTGTCTATATTAGCTATATTAGCCTACTATCAAAATGACTTTAAAAGTCTTATATAAGTGTTATAATGAAGGCAACACATGATGTAAGTGTCTATATTAGCTATATTAGCCTACTATCAAAATGACTTTAAAAGTCTTATATAAGTGTTATAATGAAGGCAACACATGATGTAAGTGTCTATATTAGCCTACTATCAAAATGACTTTAAAAGTCTTATATAAGTGTTATAATGAAGGCAACACATGATGTAAGTGTCTATATTAGCCTACTATCAAAATGACTTTAAAAGTCTTATATAAGTGTTATAATGAAGGCAACACATGATGTAAGTGTCTATATTAGCCTACTATCAAAATGACTTTAAAAGTCTTATATAAGTGTTATAATGAAGACAACACATGATGTAAGTGTCTATATTAGCTATATTAGCCTACTATCAAAATGACTTTAAAAGTCTTATATAAGTGTTATAATGATGACAACACATGATGTAAGTGTCTATGTTAGCTATAATAGCCTACTATCAAAATGCCTTTAAAAGTCTTATATAACTGTTATAATGAAGGCAACACATGATGTAAGTGTCTATATTAGCCTACTATCAAAATGCCTTTAAAAGTCTTATATAAGTGTTATAATGAAGGCAACACATGATGTAAGTGTCTATATTAGCTATATTAGCCTACTATCAAAATGCCTTTAAAAGTCTTATATAAGTGTTATAATGAAGGCAACACATGATGTAAGTGTCTATATTAGCCTACTATCAAAATGACTTTAAAAGTCTTATATAAGTGTTATAATGAAGGCAACACATGATGTAAGTGTCTATGTTAGCTATATTAGCCTACTATCAAAATGACTTTAAAAGTCTTATATAAGTGTTATAATGAAGGCAACACATGATGTAAGTGTCTATATTAGCCTACTACAAAAATGACTTTAAAAGTCAAGTCAAGGTTCAAGATGGCGGCGCCCTGAGATCAGCAGCCTCTCGGCTGCTCTATTTGTTAGTAAAACTACCCTTTTAACCACTCTTTAAACTGAAAAAACAGGATGGAGAAGAACATTAGAGAAATAAACAAAACGCTGGAGAGTTTGGCGAGAGAAGTCCGCGAAATATCGACCAAACAAAACCAACTCGTGGACCTCTTAACCGAGGTGCAGGGGCTCAGGAAAAAGGTTGAAGAGAGCTCCCTAACGATAAAAACACTACAAACAAAGGTGGACAGTCTGGAGAAGCTCGAAAAGATAGTCCATGAACAGGAGAAAAGAGTCCAGGACCTGGAGCTTTTTACAAGGAAGGAAGATGTGATAATCAGCGGAATTGATGTGAAACCGAGGTCTTATGCTGCAGCTGCCGCGGCGGGGAACAATGGGGAACCCAGCGAGGAAGAACAGCTATCGCTGGAATCCCAGGTTGCTAACTTCCTGAACAGCATGAACATTAATTTCGACAAGAACAACATCTCAGCTTGTCACCTTCTTCCGAGAAAGGACCGAACGCTCAAACCCGCCATCATCATGAGGTTCGTGAATCGCAAACATAAAACGAACCTGCTAAGGCAGGGAAAGTTGCTCAAAGGAACCAACGTGTACATCAATGAACATCTCACATCAAAGAACGCCGGAATAGCCAAAGAGGCACGCATACTGCGAAAGGACGACAAGATTAAAGCTACGTGGACCAGAGATTGTAAGGTGCTCATTAAGTTGAATGGTGAAGCAGAGAAGGTGATCATGATACGCGAGTTAAAAGACCTCGACCCTTATAAATGACTATGTCTCCGTCTGTCTGGTTTGCCTGGGCTCAGTGGTGTGACTGTGAGCAGAAGAGGGGATTAGCACTGCTACTTTCAATCTCTCCCTTTTTACCATCTCCCAATATTTTGGTGTTTCTAGCATGGATCCTCTCTGAACAAGACGGTAGGCTAACTTTATTTTTTACAAAGCCCCATGGACACGAGCTGCACGAATGCTTTCACACTGGTTCCTCTGTGTCAATAACTTTTTTGAACGTTTTTTTAGTAGGCCTATGCGTTTTTTGCCAAGCTGAGTCACAGATTTTTGTGAACTGTTTTTGGGACACATTTCTCTCCACACCTCACTGGTGCGTGATCTGTCGGCCGTTTAACATACTGAGTCATGCAGGTCCGATGCTCTTTTCTGGACTGGAACATATTTTGTACTGGACGCTGGAACTGTTTTGGACTTGTTATTTTTACTCATTTATGCTGCTATTTTTGCGTTTGTGTGTCTGGAGTGAGTGTGTATATACCGGTATGAATGTGGCTGTGCTGTGTGAGTATGCGTGTGTAATGTGCACCGTGGAGTTATGCTCCTCGTATGGAAATATGAACACTAACGTCAATCTACACAGGAGATGTCATTCGGTGGTCGTGAGGGTGTGGAAGAATCCGATAGGGTATACCGTGGACGGTGCGGGATTGGGGACTTATGAGCATGGACATGGACACTGGATCCAAGTAATCAGGCTAAGGGGGGACCGCAGCCTGGGAAGGTATGAGTGGCACAACTACAGTACATCCATGTTAACCACCATGATGCCATCCTACAACCACAAATACTATGCCTATACTATATCAATCATTATATTTATATACTATACTATGACGTCATGCTATTTCTATATGACAACTATGATCATGTTTAGCTTTGGGAATATAACATCAGCATATTTATTATGTCATGAGTTTAGCATTGGGAATATAACATCAGCATATTTATTATGTCATGAGTATATTTATTATATTATGAGCATATCAATTATTCTATTACTGTGCACTGGCAATATAACATCAACCCATAATGGCTGAGACAACTGAACATCATCCGTCAGGATCTGAATATATAGATTACAAATTGCATGACTTTGAATGTCAAGTTGACCCAGATAAACATCTGTTCAACTCAATTAATTCCTTGTGTGATTACTATATAGAGGAACAGCTTAATGATAGTGTTAGTCTAGACAATAACTTTTCTCTAATACACTTCAACTGTAGAAGCGCATATGCAAATTTTAATAAAATCAAAGAGTATCTGAGTAACTTGAAAAGTAAATTCAAAATAATAGCTCTGACAGAAACATGGATAGATGAGGAGAGAGGTATCGACTTCTCCATCGATAATTATGAGCTGCATCACAGTAATAGAATAAATAAAAGGGGAGGGGGCGTGGCCCTGCTTGTCCACCGTGACTTGAAATGCAAAGCAGTAGAACGTATGACGATGGTTATTGATGATTTGCTTGAATGTATAACTGTGGAGATTGAGATGGAAAGGAAGAGAAATGTCATCGTTACGTGTGTATATAGGGCACCGAGGTCCAGAGTAGATGAATTTAATGATAAACTTGAAGAAATACTGTGCCATCTAAATGAAAAGAAAACATATGTCATGTGTGGGGATCTAAATATTGATTTGCTGAGCGCTCCTAGAAATACATCAACAAGCGAATATCTAGAGATACTGTATAGTAAAGGATTATATCCGTTGATCACCAAACCAAGTCGAATAACAACAACGTGCGCCACACTGATTGATCATATCTTTATAAATGTTGTAGAAAAAAACAAAATCAAGAGTGGATTGGTAGTTAATGATATCAGCGACCATCTACCTGTATTTTTTACTTATGAGTGCCAAATCAATGAGGGGGACTGTCAAGTCAACAGGGAGAGAGAAGAAACAGCCCACAAATATGTAAGGAAAAGATTAAGAACCGAAGCGACAATTGACATGTTTAGAAGCGACCTTCTTGTAAGGGATTGGATGGAGGTATATGTAGGAGAGGTAAATGATGCATATGAAGCTTTTTTAAATATATATTTATCACTGTATGAAAAACATTGCCCAAATATGCTATATAAACAAAAGGACAATTACAGTGAAACTCCTTGGATCACAAGGGGACTACAGAATGCATGTAAAAAGAAAAATAGACTTTACAAGGTATTTTTAAAATCTAGGACAAATGCAGCAGAAATTAAATATAAGGTTTATAAAAACAGGTTGACAACAATAATGAGACAAGCCAAAAAAGACTATTATAGTAACTTGTTAGAAAAAAATAAAGCCAATATCAAAGGAACATGGAACATATTGAAAAAGGTGATGGGAAGCACACCGGGACCTATCAGCCCGCCAAACCACTTTGTAAAAGAAGAAAAGATAATAAAAAATATGGACGAAGTGGCAAATGAGTTTAACTCATTTTTTGTAAACGTAGGTCCAAAACTAGCAGAAAATATAGAAAAACATGATGATGGGTCATTTCAGAATGGGTTGGGAGGTGGAGGCAGAGTACTTAAGTCAATGTTTTTGGGAGAAGTCAGTGAAAATGAAATTATAACAATTGTAAATAAATTAAAGAACAAAACATCAACAGACGATGATGGGTTAGATATGATAATTGTAAAAAAGACAATTGACTGCATCATTGAGCCTCTCTGCTATATCTTCAATCTCTCTTTCAATACAGGGACCTTCCCAGATAGAATGAAGGTAGCAAAGGTTGTTCCACTCTTTAAAGATGGGGATAAGCACATGTTTACTAATTACAGACCGGTATCACTTCTGTCCCAATTCTCTAAGGTGCTTGAAAAAATATTTGTACAAAAATTAGACCATTTTATTGAAAAAAACAAGTTGTTGAGCGAGAGCCAGTATGGATTTCGTTCAAACAGATCTACTGCCTCTGCTGTGATGAACATAATTGAGGACATAACAACAGCCACCGATAGTAAGAAATACACAGTAGGGGTGTTTATAGACCTTAAGAAAGCGTTTGACACAATCGATCACTCTATCCTTTTATCCAAATTACATTCATACGGTGTGAGAGGAATAGTTTTAGATTGGTTAAATAGCTACTTGAATAACAGACAACAATATGTACAATATGCTGCTAATACATCTGAAAATATGAGTATTAAGTGTGGAATTCCACAAGGGTCTGTTCTGGGACCGAAACTATTTATTTTATACATAAATGATATCTGTGATGTGTCAAAATTACTCAATTTTGTATTATTTGCTGACGATACCAACTTTTACAGCTCTGGACATGACTTAAATGAATTACTAAAGAGTATGGAACAGGAAATGGTCAAACTCAAAAAATGGTTTGACGTTAACAAATTATCATTGAATTTGAAAAAAACTAAGTTCATGATTTTTAGTAAGAGAAAAAAGCCTGAAAATATTGTACTGTCAATAGCTGGAACAAGCATTGAAAAAGTCTCTGAGATTAGATTTTTGGGAGTGATTTTAGATGATAATATTAGTTGGAAATCGCATATCTCACATGTTAGAAAAAAGATGGCTAAAAGTATATTTATATTAAATAAGGTAAAAGATGTATTAGATTATAAAGCAATGCGTACACTGTATTGTGCACTTGTACTGCCTTATATCAATTATTGTGTGGAAATATGGGGTAGTACATATAAGAGTAACACAAAGCCACTGTACCTCCTTCAGAAGAGAGCGATCAGAATCATACACAAAACAGGTTATAGAGAGCACACAAATGGATTATTTATTAGCTCAGGACTTTACAAATTTTATGAACTAGTTGAGCAGCAGACATTATTGGTTATGTTCAGGGCTAGTAGTCAAGAGCTACCAACAAATCTACAAAAAAATTTCACTTTAATAGAAAAAGAAGGAAGAAGGAAAGGGCACTTTAAGCATCAGCTTGCACGAACAACATCAAAACAAATGTGTACATCAGTGGTGGGAGTAAAACTCTGGAACTCTCTCCATAATGAAATAAAGCAATGTAAAAACACATTTCAATTAAAAAAAGTCTTTAAAAACAGAACTATGATGTTATATGAGCACTGACAAAAGGGACGCAAAGGGAAAAATAAGGGGAAAAAATAAAAATAAAAAATAAAAATAATAATAAACACACAAAAAAAAAAAACAACGCTTACATTATCCTACATGACTGTAGGTATTGTATAGTCTAGCTTTCCTTTCATTTTTTTATTTTTTTTTTTTTTCTTTATCGACATGCACTATGGATCCTTGGTTGAATGATCACATTGTTCTTAGCTTTGTTTGGTTTGAATGATACCTTGTTATGATAGCCTTGTTCTATTCAGTTTTGTTTGGTTTGAATGATTACCTTATTCTTTTTCAGTTTGTTTGGTTTGGATGATTGCCTTGTTCTTTTTCAGTTTGTTTGGTTTGAGTGATTGCCTTATTTTTTCAGTTTTTGTTTTGTTTGTTTATTTTTTGTTCAACTTATCTTGCTTGTTTATTCTTTTCATTGATTGTTTGTTCTATTAATTTCTATGAGTGTGTGCACTGGGTAGGGGTACAAACTTGTAGTTTTTAGGCAACAATAACTTTTCTTGTCAACTGGGTCATACATGTCCTGTAGCCTTTTTTACTACTCTAGAGTCTACGCCCCTGGTGGGTGGGTGCGTGTGGGTGTGGGTGCCTGTGTGTGCATATGTGATATATTGTTTTGTATTGATTTGTTGCATTGGATGTTCTAATGCACTACCGGCAAAGAGATAGCAAGAAAATGTTTCTTTTGTGCGAAGGGGCAGGAAATATAAGATTTTCTTCATCCTGTTCCTTTTCGACATGGCTGTGTATTGAATGCAGTAAGGTATGTGAGATTGTTGAAATGTTGTTGAAATGTACACATCCAAGTACGAAATAAATAATTGAATTGAAATTGAATTGAATTATATAAGTGTTATAATGAAGGCAACACATGACGTAAGTGTCTATATTAGCTATATTAGCCTACTACAAAAATGACTTTAAAAGTCTTATATAAGTGTTATAATGAAGGCAACACATGATGTTAGTGTCTATATTAGCTATATTAGCCTACTATCAAAATGACTTTAAAAGTCTTATATAAGTGATATAATGAAGGCAACACATGATGTAAGTGTCTATATTAGCTATATTAGCCTACTATCAAAATGACTTTAAAAGTCTTATATACGTGTTATAATGAAGATAACACATGATGTAAGTGTCTATATTAGCCTACTATCAAAATGACTTTAAAAGTCTTATATAAGTGTTATAATGAAGGCAACACATGACGTAAGTGTCTATATTAGCTTTATTAGCCTACTATCAAAATGACTTTAAAAATCTTATATAAGTGTTATAATGAAGATAACACATGATGTAAGTGTCTATATTAGCTATATTAGCCTACTATCAAAATGACTTTAAAAGTCTTATATAAGTGTTATAATGAAGGCAACACATGACGTAAGTGTCTATATTAGCTATATTAGCCTACTATCAAAATGACTTTAAAAGTCTTATATAAGTGTTATAAAGAAGGCAACACATGACGTAAGTGTCTATATTAGCTATATTAGCCTACTATCAAAATGACTTTAAAAGTCTTATATAAGTGTTATAATGAAGGCAACACATGACGTAAGTGTCTATATTAGCTATATTAGCCTACTATCAAAATGACTTTAAAAGTCTTATATAAGTGTTATAATGAAGGCAACACATGATGTAAGTTAGCTATATTAGCTATAATAGCCTACTATCAAAATGACTTTAAAAGTCTATGACGTCATCTCTCACATCTTGATGCAACTTTGACTACCAATACTGTCCCACTTACCAAAGACTATAAAAATGGGAGCCATTACCTCCCTTGTTGATATTTTCAGTCTTACAAACCTAAATGAAGGAAGACGTGTAAAGAAATAAAACTGAGGGGGAAAAAAACAATTAATTGTTAACTATCTGTCTCACTGCACACGCTGAAAAGGAGTAACGAGGAAAGAAATAATGCATTTACTGACAGTGCAGTGTGAAAGTGTTGACTTTGAAAAATAAGTAAACTCAAGTCTCAAAGGAACATATAACCCGCAGAGGCACTTTCTAAAGAAACGTCCACATTTTGACGTCTGGCCCTTGATCCCTTGGGCTTCTTCATTATGGAGTTGAATTGCTCTGGGATCTGGGCAGCAAAATAGAATAGCATGGAATAGAAATTACTTTATTGATCCCTGGGGGAAATTCAGCACCACAGTACGTTTACCATAGACTATAAACACTTAGGTATTTTTTACATGTGAATAATATAAATACAGTCTATTATACAGCATTATTCACATGTGAATAATATAAATACAGTCTATTATACAGCATTATTCACATGTGAATAATATAAATACAGTCTATTATACAGCATTATTCACATGTGAGTAATATAAATACAGTCTATTATACAGCATTATTCACATGTGAATAATATAAATACAGTATATTATACAGCATTATTCACATGTGAATAATATAAATACAGTCTATTATACAGCATTATTCACATGTGAATAATATAAATACAGTCTATTATACAGCATTATTCACATGTGAATAACATAAATACAGTCTATTATACAGCATTATTCACATGTGAATAATATAAATACAGTATATTATACAGCATTATTCACATGTGAATAATATAAATACAGTCTATTATACAGCATTATTCACATGTGAATAATATAAATACAGTATATTATACAGCATTATTCACATGTGAATAATATAAATACAGTCTATTATACAGCATTATTCACATGTGAATAACATAAATACAGTCTATTATACAGCATTATTCACATGTGAATAACATAAATACAGTCTATTACACAACATTATTCACATGTGAGTAATATAAATACAGTCTATTATACAGCATTATTCACATGTGAATAATATAAATACAGTATATTATACAGCATTATTCACATGTGAATAATATAAATACAGTCTATTATACAGCATTATTCACATGTGAATAACATAAATACAGTCTATTATACAGCATTATTCACATGTGAATAACATAAATACAGTCTATTACACAACATTATTCACATGTGAGTAATATAAATACAGTCTATTATACAGCATTATTCACATGTGAATAACATAAATACAGTCTATTATACAGAATTATTCACATGTGAATAACATAAATAAAGTCTATTATGCAACGTTATTTACATGTGAATAACATAAATACAGTCTAATATACAGCAAAATTCACATGTGCATAATATAAATACAGTCAATTATTATATTCACATGTGAATAACATAAATAAAGTATATTATACAGCATTATTCACATGTAAATAACATAAATAGTCTATTATACAGCATTATTAACATGTGAATAACATAAATACAGTCTATTATACAGCATTATTCACATGTGAGTAACTTAAATATAGTCTATTACACAGCATTATTCACAAGTGAATAACATAAATAAAGTCTATTATACATCATTATTCACATGTGGATAACATAAATACAGTCTATTATACAGCATTATTCACATGTGAATAACATAAATGAAGTCTATTATGCAACATTATTCACATGTGAATAACATAAATACAGTCTAATATACAGCAAAATTCACATGTGCATAATATAAATACAGTCAATTATTATATTCACATGTGAATAACATAAATAAAGTATATTATACAGCATTATTCACATGTGAATAACATAAATAGTCTATTATACAGCATTATTAACATGTGAATAACATAAATACAGTCTATTATACAGCATTATTCACATGTGAGTAACTTAAATATAGTCTATTACACAGCATTATTCACAAGTGAATAACATAAATAAAGTCTATTATACATCATTATTCATATGTGGATAACATAAATACAGTCTATTATACAACATTATTCACATGTGAATAACATAAATACAGTCTATTATACAGAATTATTCACATGTGAATAACATAAATACAGTCTATTATACAGAATTATTCACATGTGAATAACATAAATACAGTCTATTATACAGCATTATTCACATGTGAATAACATAAATAAAGTCTATTATACAACATTATTCACATGTGAATAACATAAATACAGTCTATTATACAGCAAAATTCACATGTGCATAATATAAATACAGTCAATTATTATATTTACATGTGAATAACATAAATACAGTCTATTATACAGCATTATTCACATGTGAATAACATAAATACAGTCTATTATACAGAATTATTGACATGTGAATAACATAAATACAGTCTATTATACAGCATTATTCACATGTGAATAACATAAATACAGTCTATTATACAGCATTATTCACATGTGAATAACATAAATAAAGTCTATTATACAGCATTATTCACATGTGAATAATATAAATACAGTCTATTGTACAGCAAAATTCACATGTGCATAATATAAATACAGTCAAGTATTATATTTACAAGTGAATAACATAAATACAGTCTATTATACAGCATTATTCACATGTTAATAACATAAATACAGTCTATTATACAGCATTATTCACATGTTAATAACATAAATACAGTCTATTATACAGAATTATTCACATGTGAATAATATGAATACAGTCTATTATACATTTAAGTGCAGTCAAAAAGGAACATATGCATTATACGGTCTGATGGCTGTCGGTATGAAGTACTTCTTGTGTCGTCCCATGTTGCATTTTGAAAGTACAAAAAAGTACAAAGCGAACAAAGAACAAAGACGGAGCGAACTGCAGCAGCGGCCGTCTAGATCGACGCATGCGCACGCCGTGCCCTGCTTTTTTTCCTGCAGGCGTGACACAAAATGAAGGAGGTACACAGGGAAACGGTTCGCGCGTGGAGTCACATCCGATCGAAAACTTCGTAAATATCCGAAAACTTGCTAATAGAGGGGTTCATAAATCGGATGTTATAAAAAATAAAACCCTTCAACTTAAAGACAGACGTTTGTGCTCTCCTGGTGCTTTTATGACCACCTGTGTTTACAATGCAAACTCATGTCTGACGTTCATACTTCTTTATAATCAGGCACTTTGTGTTTCGCATCACCCTTCTTCCCACTGGTGGTTATTGATCCATACCCCCATTCTCTCCGTCCAGACTCCCGTTGACTAATAAGGCCTTCAAAATGTGGTGAAGTATCTAACAATTAACTCCCCAACACTCTGCTCTTATGGCATTTCTTTTTCAGCGGAGCCATTGACTAAACGCCACATCGACATTGATTACCTTCCACCATTAGCGTGCCGCCGATTCTCCCCTCATAAAAGGCAGTTATCGTAAAAAGCAGGGGCGGCAAGTGTTTGTTAGCACGCTCTGTTATTGTTCTGCTTTAGTGTGTAATTAAAGAATAGTTTTCTGTAAACGCTCGGGTGAGGCAAGACGAGCCATGCCAGAGTGTGACGGCATTTCAACATCAAGTCAGTCCACACGTAGAGTTGCGTACAAACAACTCGAAGCCAATTATTCTGTATAATCATGCCTTTGAGGTGATTACTTTGACCTTTCCTGGTGGTGCAATACACCACCATCCAACTGTACTCCGCCGTCCCCGGTAATCAAGCAGGCACAGGATTGGGAACGATTAAAAAAAAAGAAAAAAAGAAAAGTATTTCACCCCACGCTGCAGTTTGAGAGGATGCCGGTGCACTCAGCGCAGCAAAATGCCATTTTAACAGCAGATTCATGCATGTGTAATTGTGAGGCTAATCAGCATAATGGTTTAAGTGTTGTAATGGAGCGAACCACCACCTGGGCTATTCAGCGCACACCAGGCAAGCCGTATCGAGGATTGTTTTTTGTTCTTTTTAAAATGTTTTTATATGCAGTTTACCAAGGGTCACTTTGGAACATGCAATCCTCCCAATTAGAATGTACATCTAAGGCAGGGGTCACCAACACGGTGCCCGCGGGCACCAGGTAGCCCGTAAGGACCAGGTGAGTCGCCCGCTTGCCTGTTCTAAAAATAGCTCAAATAGCAGCACTTACCAGTGAGCTGCCTCTATTTTTAAATGTTATTTATTTACTTAAGCTGGTCTCGCTTTGCTCGACATTTTTAATTCTAAGAGAGACAAAACTCAAATAGAATTTGAAAATCCAAGAAAATATTTTAAAGACTTGGTCTTCACTTGTTTGAATAAATGCATTATTTTTTTTCTTTGCTTCTTATAACTTTCAGAAAGACAATTTTAGAGAAAAAAATACAACCTTAAAAATGATTTTAGGATTTTTAAACACATATACCTTTTTACCTTTTAGATTCCTTCCTCTTCTTTCCTGACAATTTAAATCAATGTTCAAGTAAATTTATTTTTTTTATTGTAAAGAATAATAAATACATTTTAATTTAATTCTTCATTTTAGCTTCTGTTTTTTCGACGAAGCATATTTGTGAAATATTTCTTCAAACTTATTATGATTACAATTCAAAAAAATTATTCCGGCAAATCTAGAAAATTTGAGAATCAAATTTAAATCTTATTTCAAAGTCTTTTGAATTTCTTTAAAAAAAAATTTGTTCTGGAAAATCTAGAAGAAATAATGATTTGTCTTTGTTAGAAATATAGCTTGGTCCAATTTGTTATATTTTCTAACAAAGTGCAGATTGGATTTTAACCTATTTAAAACATGTCATCAAAATTCTAAAATTAATCTTAACCAGGAAAAATTACTAATGATGTTTCATAAATTATTTTTTTTATTTTTTCAAAAAGATTCGAATTAGCTAGTTTTTCTCTTCTTTTTTTCGGTTGAATTTTGAATTTTAAAGAGTCGAAATTGAAGATAAACTATGTTTCAAAATGTAATTGTCATTTTTTTGTGTTTTCTCCTCTTTTAAACCATTGAATTAAGTGTAAATATCATTAATTATTAATAATAACATAGAGTTAAAGGTAAATTGAGCAAATTGGCTATTTCTGGCAATTTATTGAAGTGTGTATCAAACTGGTAGCCCTTCGCATTAATCACTACCCAAGAAGTAGCTCTTGGTTTCAAAAAGGTTGGTGTCCCCTGATCTAAGGGGTTTTGGTTTTTTTCACACGCAGCTTGCAGGCGAGGTGTTAATTCCGTCAGACAGTAGAAATGTGTTAAATTATTCATCTTGCACCCACACTTTATAATAGAGTACTTTATGCTACGTGTTATCTTTCTCACCTGTTTGCAGTCCACCACTCACTTAACTATGAACATTAACTTTCCGTAATCTTAGGACTTATATGTTTTGTTAGGGCCCGCACGGCCCATTGTCAAAGGAATCCCAAAGGGAGTCCTTTTGCAATGGGACGAAAGGAACCTATTGTTATTGTAAGGTTTATTATTATTATACCGCCCGCCTCTTCGAGCTGCAATTTGACCCACTTAACATGCTTCAAAACTCACCATATTTGACACACACATCAGGACCTGTAAAAATTGCCATCTAATAAAAAAACCAAACCCCAAAACTCAAAATTGAGCTCTAGCGCCCCCTAGGAAAAAACAAAAACAAACTGCCTGTAACTACCATTAGGAAGGTAGTAGAGACATGAAACAAAAACCTCTATTTAGGTCTCACTTAGACCTACATTTCATAATTTAACATCCTCGGGCAAAAACCAACAGGATATTGGCAATTTCCCCTTCAAGACAAACGTTTACTAAAAACACTAATTTTTGCCTCTTTGAGCTGTAATTTGAGCCCCTTGAAATACTTCAAAACTCACCAAACTTTTCACACACATCAGGACTGGTAGAAATTGCGATCTAATAACAAAAAAAAAAACGAACCCCAAAACTCAAAATTGGGCTCTAGCGCAATTTTTGTATAAAACGGAGACAAAACTGCTCCTCAGAGGAAAACACAGACAAAACTGCTTCGAACTTCCGGTAGGAACATCTTAGAGACATGAAACAAAAACCTCTATGTAGGTCTCACTTAGACCTACATTTCATAGATTGACAGGAAGTTTGATATCCCCCCTTCAAAATAAAATTTTTGTAAAAAGCGGTCACCAAACATCAAACATTATCTCCTCTGAGCGCATTTGTCGTTTCGGCTTCAAACTACTACAGGAGAGAGATTGAACCCTTCTGATTGGCGGATACTCAAAGGGTTTTGACAAGTGCCACGGTTTTGATTTTACGAGCCTTCAAAGAAAAGAACCACAGTGCCGCAGCACCTAGGAAAAAAACACAGACACAACTTCCTCTAACTCCCAGTACAAATATCGTAGAGACATGAAACAAAAACCTCTATGTAGTTCTGACTTAGAGCTAGATTTCATACACTGACACCCTTCAGCAAAAATCAACAGGAAGTTGGCAATCACCCCTTCAAAACCAAATGTTCATAAAAACACTAATTTTTGCCTCTTTGAGCTGTAATTTGACCCCCTTAAAATACTTCAAAACTCACCAAACTTTTCACACACATCAGGACTGGTGGAAATTGCGATCTAATAAAAAAAACCAACCCCAAAACTCAAAATTGTGCTCTAGCGCAATTTTTGAATAAAACAGAGACAAAACTGCTCCTCGGAGGAAAACACAGACAAAACTGCTTGTAACTTCCGGTAGGAACATCTTAGAGACATGAAACAAAAACCTCTATGTAGGTCTCACTTAGACCTACATTTCATAGATTGACATCCTTCAGCAAAAATCAACAGGAAGTTTGATATCCGCACCCACTTAATTTTACTAAAAAGTATTCTTCCATATATTAGCCACATTGAACTACAAGCCGCAGGTATTTACGTTGTTAGTTACACAGTAATATTTTGTAAAACGGCTGATCAAACAAAACAGAAGTCATCGTCATGGACTCAGCAGCTAGCGCTCAAACAGACTTCGTAACTCCCCGGAGACATTTTGGTAAATTTACCAAGGAATTACTCGCTGCACATAGTCACACTCATACACCTTTTGGATTAGTCACACCCCCTAGGGGGGGGGGTTACCCACATATGCGGTCCTCTCCAAGGTTTCTCATAGTCATTCACCGACGTCCCACTGGGGTGAGTTTTTCCTTGCCCGTATGTGGGCTCTGTACCGAGGATGTCGTTGTGGCTTGTACAGCCCTTTGAGACACTTGTGATTTAGGGCTATATAAATAACCATTGATTGATTATATTATGTATATATATATATATATATATATATAAATATATATATATATTATTATAGAGTTAAATGATGTCCCTGCTGTCTGTGCCGTCTTCTTCCCCTATACACCGTAACATGGAGTTGTCTTTATTTTTAAGTTATCGTGTCGTGATTTAACCCAGTGGTCCCCAACCACCGGACCGCACAAGAAATGTAAAAATTTTTTTATTTTTTTTTTAATGAAATCAACATAAAAAACACAATATATACATTATATATCAATATAGATCAATACAGTCTGCAGGGATACAGTCCGTAAGCACACATGATTGTATTTATTTATGTAAAAAAAAAAAAAAAAAAAAAAAAAAAAATATATCTATATATTTTTTATTTTTTTAATGAAATCAACATAAAAAACACAATATATACATTATATATCAATATAGATCAATACAGTCTGCAGGGATACAGTCCGTAAGCACACATGATTGTATTTATTTATGTAAAAATTTTTTTTATTTTTTTTTATTTTTTTAATGAAATCAACATAAAAAACACAATATATACATTATATATCAATATAGATCAATACAGTCTGCAGGGATACAGTCCGTAAGCACACATGATTGTATTTATTTATGTAAAAAAAAAAAAAAAAAAAAAAATATATATATCTATATATTTTTTATTTTTTTAATGAAATCAACATAAAAAACACAATATATACATTATATATCAATATAGATCAATACAGTCTGCAGGGATACAGTCCGTAAGCACACATGATTGTATTTATTTATGTAAAAAAAATAAAAAATTAATAAAAAAAAAATTTTTTTTTAAATACCACCGGTCCGTGGGACAAATTTTCAAGCGTTGACCGGTCCGCAGCTACAAAAAGGTTGGGGACCACTGATTTAACCTATCCGGCCCACTTGGCAGTATAATTTTCTCCATGTGGCCCCTGATCTAAAATGAGTTTGACACCTCTGGTTCAGACTGTGGTATTTGGAAATATTTATTCATTCTACATTTCATTTTAATTGCAAAAAACTAAGACTATTTATTCAAAAGCTTGACTTTTTCAGAATAACAAACAGCAGAAAGTCAGGCACCATTTATATCAATTTTTTTTGGGGGGAGTTTAGAGGAGTTTTTGTTCAATCGCAGGGTTATTACATGGACCTTCGCCACGCTTTGTTCGGCCCTCCAAAGGGCTCCGGCGGGACCTAATGACTTTCATTATCAGATGGGGGGGATTTAATTTGAGCTGCACCGCTGTCAGAGATGAGTAGTCTGATACGCTGCCATGCAGGAGACAATAAAAGAGTGAGTAATTGCTCTTTTTGGGGGTAGGAGGGAGGTAGGACGGAGCGAGTTTTCGAAGGTGACGACAGCCCAGGCGGGTCGAGGAGAAAGGTTGGCGAGGGAAGGGTGGGGACGCCGAGCGTGGTCCGTGAAAGAAATCAATACCGAGTTGCCACGGCCAGGTTATGAGATTTGAGCCGGGATCCGCTTTACTCGTTGGGGCCCGCGTTATTATCCGCCGGGCCGCGAGATGCGTGGGCAAACAAAAGGAGCAGTGACGGCGGATTAGTAATGTGTGATTAGGAAGCCATTGACTTGTGGAATTACAGCCTTTTACCTTCAGTCAAAACACCCCCTGCTGTGAGGCGAAACAAAGGCGAGATAAACATTAATCAACTTTAATGTGCATGTATACGTGCGCGGTAAAAAGCAGCGAGGAAACGGGCTAATCGATAGCGGTTAGATGTACAGTCGCGATCAAAAGTGTACAAAAAAAAAAAAAAAAAAAAAAAAAAAAGTGTACATACACTTGTACAGAACATAATATCATGGCTGTCTTGGGTTTCCAATCATTTCTACAACTCTTATTTGTATCGGAGCACATACTTGTTGGTCACAGAAAACATTCATGAAGTTTGCTTCTTTTATGAATTTATTATGTGTCTACTGAAAATCTGCTGGGTCAAAAGTATACATACAGCAATGTTAAAGGCCTACTGAAATGAATTTTTTTAATTTAAACGGGAATAGCAGATCCATTCTATGTGTCATACTTCATCATTTCGCGATATTGCCATATTTTTGCTGAAAGGATTTAGTAGAGAAAATGGACGATAAAGTTCGCAACTTTTGCTCGCTGATAAAAAAAAGCCTTGCCTGTACCGGAAGTAGCGTGACGTCACAGGAGCTAGTATTCCTCACAATTCCCCGTTGTTTACAATTGAGCGAGAGATATTAGGAGCGAGAAAGCGACGACTACCCCATTAATTTGAGCGAGGATGAAAGATTCGTGGATGAGGAACGTTAGAGTGACGGACTAGAAAGCAGTTCAAGAGATATTGCCATATTTTTGCGATAAAGTTCGCAACTTTTGCTCGCTGATAAAAAAAAAGCCTTGCCTGTACCGGAAGTAGCGTGACGTCACCGGAGCTAGTATTCCTCACAATTCCCCGTTGTTTACAATTGAGCGAGAGATATTCGGAGCGAGAAAGCGACGATTACCCCATTAATTTGAGCGAGGATGAAAGATTCGTGGATGAGGAACGTTAGAGTGACGGACTAGAATGCAGTTCAAGACATACCTTTTTTCGCTCTGACCGTAACTTAGGTACAAGCTGGCTCATCGGATTCCACACTCTCTCCTTTTTCTATTGTGGATCACGGATTTGTATTTTAAACCACCTGGGATACTATATCCTCTTGAAAATGAGAGTCGAGAAGGCGAAATGGACATTCGCAGTGACTTTTATCTCCACGACAATACATCGACGAAGCTCTTTAGCATGAGCTAACGTGATAGCATCCGTCTCAAATGCAGATAGAAACAAAATAAATAAATCCCTGACTGGAAGGATAGACAGAAGATCAACAATACTACTATCAGGAGACACCGAACCAAACACTGGACATGTAAATACACGGTTAATGTGTATTCGACGCCTGTCGAAGCCTAGCATTGCTGTTGCTAACGACGCTAACTTAACAACGGGACCTCGTCAGAGCTCTGATAAAAACATTAGCGCTCCACCTACGCCAGCCAGCCCTCATCCGCTCATCAACACCCGTGCTCACCTGCGTTCCAGCGATCGACGATGCGGTCGGCGGCCCGGAGACGTAGGAAGTCAAGGTGAGTTCACCGCTAGCGTCTGCTATCCAACAAAGTCCTCCTTGTTGTGTTGCTACAGCCAGCCGCTAATACACAGATCCCACCTACAACGTTCTTCTTTGCAGCCTCCATTGTTCATTAAACAAATTGCAAAAGATTCACCACCACAGATGTCCAGAATACTGTGGGATTTTGTCGAAGAAAACAGAGCTCTGTGTATTGTGTCCAAAAGGGTCCAAACACTTCCGTGGACCTCGCGACGTCACGCGCATACGTCATCCTCCAAAGGCGTTTTTAACCGGAAGTTCCCCGGGAAATTTAAAATGTCACTTTATAAGTTAACCCGGCCGTATTGGCATGTGTTGCAATGTTAAGATTTCATCATTGATATATAAACTATCAGACTGCGTGGTCGCTAGTAGTGGCTTTCAGTAGGCCTTTAAAATTTGCTTACATGTCCCTTGGCAAGTTTCACTGCAATAAGGCGCTTTGGGTAGCCATCCACAAGCTTCTGCTTGAGTTTTTGACCACAAAATGGGTGCAGTTCAGCTAAATGTGTTGCTTTTCTGACATGGACTTGTTTCTTCAGCATTGTCAGGACTTTGGGAAGGCCATTCTAAAACCTTCATTCTAGCCCGATTTAGTCATTCCTTTACCACTTTTGGCGTGTGTTTGGGGTCATTGTCCTGTTGGAACACCCAACTGCGCCCAAGACCCAACCTCCGGGCTGATGATTTTAGCTTGTCCTGAAGAATTTGGAGGTAATCCTCCTTTTTCATTGTCCCATTTAAAGCAGCAGTTCCATTGGCAGCAAAACCGGCCCAGAGCATAATACTACCACCACCATGCTTGACGGTAGGAATTGTGTTCCTGGGATTATAGGCCTCACCTTTTCTCCTCCAAACATATTGCTGGGTATTGTGGCCAAACAGCTCCATTTTTATTTCATCTGACATCACATGGACAAAGATAAGACCTTCTGGAGGAAAGTTCCGTGGTCAGATGAAACAAAAATTCCCATTTCTCTAAGTAGGAGGTGTCTTTTTTTGTTTTGTTGCAAATGCACCAGTAGTACGGCCCCTGGACCTTAAAAATCGACCGTATTTTTCGGATTATAAGGTGCACTTAATGGCCTACTGAAAGCCACTACTAGCGACCACGCAGTCTGATAGTTTATATATCAATGATGAAATCTTCACATTGCAACACATGCCAATACGGCCGGGTTAACTTATAAAGTGACATTTTAAATTTCCCGGGGAACTTCCGGTTCAAAACGCCTTTGGAGGATGACGTATGCGCGTGACGTCGCAAGGTCCACGGAAGTGGGGGGGGCTTGGTCGGGGGTGGGGGTTGGGGGGGTTACGGGGGGCGTGGTTGGGGGTGTGGTTATTTACAGCTAGAATTCATATATATATATATATATATATATATATATATATATATATATATATATATATATATATATATATATATATATATATATATATAGAGAGAAGTTAAACAGGACAATACTGCCATCTAATGGATAGCCACCGGAACACTGAAATTCAAGTATTTATTTTATGTAAATAAAATAAATATATATATATATATATATATATATTTGAATCAATTTTTATATATATATATAATCAATTTATATATATATATATATATATATATATATATATATATATATATATATATATATATATATATATATATATATATATATATATATATATATATATATATATATATATATTTATTTTATTTACATAAAATAAATACTTGAATTTCAGTGTTCCGGTGGCTATCCATTAGATGGCAGTATTGTCCTGTTTAACTTCTCCGTTCATGATGAGTATATCATTTCGGCCACCGTGTTCAATGGAGAAGTCTGTTCTACATATTTACAGGCAACATACACCTTCCCCTTCGAACTGTCCTGGATGAAATGAAATTCTTGTTTCCATTCGTTTGAATTCGTTAGGCAAGCTGTTTATATTGTGGGAAAGCGGACGTGAGAACAGGCTGTCCCCACTCAGTCTCGGGTCCGCATTGAGCTGGAGGGGGGCTGAATACCGGGAGTTTGTCGGGAGAAAATCTCTGCCGGGAGGTCGTCGGGAGAGGAGCTGAATACCGGGATTCTCCCGCTAAAAACGGGAGGGTTGGCAAGTATGGATTAGAAACTCAAGACAGCCATGACATGATGTTCTTTACACGTGTACGTACACTTTTGATCGCGACTGTATATTGCCGCCTATCCAGCAGATGTTGCAATATTCTCTCAGCTCGCACTTTGGCAAGAGGAAAGGGACGCCGCGCTGCCAACCTTGATGGAGACAAGAAGGCCCCATCTGTCTCCCCAGGTCTCCCAAATAGCAGCATGGTCACTCGGCTGCCTGGGCGTGCTCAGGCTTTACAGGGGGGGGGGGGGGGGGTGGGGGTGGGGGGGAGCCTGAGGGGCGCAGGTGATCAAAATGAAGATAGATGATGTCTTTAAATGAGATCTTTAGCAGCGTAAACACTCATTGTGTGACTGATTGCAGTATTCTCGGACTCGGAAAGGCTTCGGGTGGCAAATCATTTTCTAAAGACTGGCACGGGCCGGTTCCTGGCATGAAGACTTGATCTCAACTCAGTGGTGGGCCGTCAGGACCAGCAAGAGCTTCTCTGCTGGCCAAACATAAATCATGATCATTTTATTTTTTATTTTATTTTTTATTTAGTTTTCATAAAAATATAAGTTAAAGTTAAAGGCCTACTGAAATGACATTTTTTTATTCAAACGGGGATAGCAGATCCATTCTATGTGTCATACTTGATAATTTCACGATATTGCCATATTTTTGCTGAAAGGATTTAGTAGAGAACATCGACGATAAAGTTCGCAACTTTTGGTCGCTGATAAAAAAAAGTCTTGCCTGTACCGGAAGTAGCGTGACGTCACAGGTTGAAGGGCTTTTCACATTTCCCCATTGTTTACAATGCAGCGAGAGAGATTCGGACCGAGAAAGCGACGATTACCCCATTAATTTGAGCCAGGATGAAAGATTCGTGGATGAGGAAAGTGAGAGTGCAGTTCAAGACATATCTTTTTTCGCTCTGACTGTAACTTAGGTACAAGGGCTCATTGGATTCCACACTTTCTCTTTTTTCTATTGTGGATGACGGATTTGTATTTTAAACCACCTCGGATACTATATCCTCTTGAAAATGAGAGTCGAGAACGCCAAATGGACATTCACAGTGAATTTTATCTCCACGATCGGCGAAGCTCTTTGGCTACGGAGCTAACGTGATAGCATCGGGCTCAAATGCAGATAGAAACAAAATAAATAAATCCCTGACTGGAAGAGTAAACAGAAGATCAACAATACTATTAAACCATGGACATGTAGCTTTCAAAAAGGTTAACCAACGAACGAGATTTCTCTACAGAATCTCCTCTCTGGTCAACAAAAGCACCTTGAGGATTCTGGCGGGAACTCTCGTTCAACCCTTTTTCAATTACGCATGCGCCTCCTGGTACCCTAGCACCTCCAAAACCCTCAAATCTAAACTCCAAACATCCCAGAACAAGCTAGTCAGGTTACTTCTAGACCTCCACCCCAGATCCCACCTCACTCCTACCCACTTCTCCAAAGTGGGCTGGCTCAAGGTGGAGGACAGAGTTAAACAACTTGCACTGAGCCTAGTCTATAAAATCCACTACACCTCCCTGATACCGAAGTACATGTCAAACTACTTCCTTAACGTAAATGACCGCCATAACCACAACACCAGGGGGAGCTCCACTAACCACGTTAAACCCAGATTCCGAACTAACAAAGGTCTTAACTCATTCTCTTTCTATGCCACATCAATGTGGAATACGCTCCCAACAGGTGTAAAAGAAAGGGCATCTCTATCCTCCTTCAAAACCACAATAAAAGTTCACCTCCAGGCAGCTACAACCCTAAACTAACACCCTTCCCGGATTGCTAATAATCAAATGTAAACAATCAAATGCAGATACTTTTTCTTATGCCTTCTGATCTCTCCCTCTCTCTCTCTCTCTCTCTCTCTCTCTCTCTCTCTCTCTCTCTCTCTCTCTCTCTCTCTCTCTCTCTCTCTCTCTATGTCCACTACCATATCTTACCCCCCCCTGATTGTAAATAATGTAAATAATTCAATGTGATTATCTTGTGTGATGACTGTATTATGATGATAGTATATATGATAGTATATATCTGTATCATGAATCAATTTAAGTGGACCCCGACTTAAACAAGTTGAAAAACTTATTTGGGTGTTACCATTTAGTGGTCAATTGTACAGAATATGTACTTCGCTGTGCAACCTACTAATAAAAGTCTCAATCAATCAATCAAAAAGCTACACGGTTAATAATTCCCAGCTTGGCGAAGCTTAACTATGCTGTTGCTAACGACGCCATTGAAGCTAACTTAGCAACGGGACCTCACAGAGCTATGATAAAAACATTAGCGCTCCACCTACGCCAGGCAGCCCTCATCTGCTCATCAACACCCGTGCTCACCTGCGTTCCAGCGATCGACGGAAGGATGAAGGACTTCACCCGATCATCCGTGCGGTCGGCGGCTAGCGTCGGCTAACGCGTCTGCTATCCAAGTCAAAGTCCTCCTGGTTGTGTTGCTGCAGCCAGCCGCTAATACACCGATCCCACCTACAGCTTTCAATTCAATTCAATTCAATTCAATTATTTTATTTCGTACTTGGATGTGTACATTTCAACAACATTTCAACAATCTCACATACCTTACTGCATTCAATACACAGCCATGTCGAAAAGGAACAGGATGAAGAAAATCTTATATTTCCTGCCCCTTCGCACAAAAGAAACATTTTCTTAGTATTTCTTTGCCGGTAGTGCATTAGAACATCCAATGCAACAAATCAATACAAAACAATATATCACATATGCACACACAGACTTCTTTGCAGTCTTCATTGTTCATTAAACAAATTGCAAAAGATTCACCAACACAGATGTCCAGAATACTGTGGAATTTTGAGATGAAAACAGAGCTTTTTGTATTGGATTCAACGGGGTACCAATACTTCCGGTTCAACGATTGACGTCACGCGCATACGTCATCATACATAGACGTTTTCAACCGGAAGTTTAGCGGGAAATTTAAAATGTCACTTTATAAGTTAACCCGGCCGTATTGGCATGTGTTGCAATGTTAAGATTTCATCATTGATATATAAACTATCAGACTGCGTGGTCGCTAGTAGTGGCTTTCAGTAGGCCTTTAAAGTACCAATGATTGTCACACACACACACTAGGTGTGGTGAAGTTTGTCCTCTGCATTCGACCCATCCCCTTGTTCACCCCCTGGGAGGTGAGGGGAGCAGTGAGCAGCAGGGGTGGCCGCTGCCCGGGAATCATTTTTGGTGATTTAACCCCCAATTCCAACTCCAAGTAGGGAGGTAATGGGTCCCAATTGTATAGTCTTTGGTATGACTCGGCCGGGGTTTGAACTCACAACTTACCGATCTCAGGGCGGACACTCTAACCCAGGAGTCACCAACGCGGTGCCCGCAGGCACCAGGTCGCCCGTAAGGACCAGGTGAGTAGCCCGCTGGCCTGTTCTAAAAATAGCTCAAATAGCAGCACTTACCAGTGAGCTGCCTCTATTTTTTAAATTTTATTTATTTACTATTTACTGCGGGTTCTCAGGACCACCCAGGGAGGACATTGTCGTGAGACGGTTTAGACTTCTTTATTATTTCAATCAGTCTTTTGCGTGCTTGTCATCAGCTGTCTTTTTTCTCACGTGAGCACACGAATGGTTTCCTCCCGTTCGCCGTCTGCGTTTCAGCAGCACGTCGCCGTCGTTTGCGTAGTAGCAGAGGATGGTTTCCTCCCGTCCGCCGTCTTTCTCCGTCTCCTCCCTCGATGTTCACGTCTCTCGCCCTTTTATACGGTCCGAGAGGGTGATTGCACTGTCCACAGCTACGCGCTCCACGCACCTTATGCTGATGGCGGCGTCGCTCCCAGCGTGCCCCGCCTTGCCCCGCCTTGCCCCGCCTTGCCGCTCGCTCGTCCACGCCTCCTCGCCGCCATCTTGGAGCGGGCGCCGTGGGTCCGCCGGCCCCGCCTCCCCACAACTAGCAAGCTGGTCTCGCTTTGCTCGACATTCTTAATTCTAAGAGAGACAAAACTCAAATAGAATTTGAAAAAGCCAAGAAAATATTTTAAAGACTTGGTCTTCACTTGTTTGAATAAATTCATTAATTTTCTTACTTTGCTTCTTATAACTTTCAGAAAGACAATTTTAGAGAAAAAATACAACCTTAAAAATGATTTTTAAACACATATACCTTTTGCCTGTTAAATTCCTTCCTCTTCTTTCCTGACAATTTAAATCAATGTTCAAGTAAATGTTTTATTTTATTGTAAAGAATAATAAATACATTTTCATTTAATTCTTCATTTTAGCTTCTGTTTTTTCGACGAAGAATATTTGTGAAATATTTCTTCAAACTTATTATGATTAAAATTCAAAAAAATTATTCTGGCAAATCTAGAAAATCTGTAGAATCAAATTTAAATCTTATTTCAAAGTCTTTTAAATTTCTTTTAACATTTTTGTTCTGGAAAATCTAGAAGAAATAATGAATTTGTTAGAAATATAGCTTGGTCCAATTTGTTATATATTCTAACAAAGTACAGATTGGATTTTAACCTATTTAAAACATGTCATCAAAATTCTAAAATCAATCTTAATAAGGAAAAATTACTAATGATGTTCCATAAATTATTTTTTTTAATTTTTTCAAAAAGATTCTAATTAGCTAGTTTTTCTCTTTTTTTTTCGGTTGAATTTTTAATTTTAAATAGCCGAAATTGAAGATAAACTAGGTTTCAAAATTTAATTTTCATTTTTTTCGTGTTTTCTCCTCTTTTAAACCATTCAATTAATTGTTTTTTTTCTTCATTTATTCTCTACAAAAAACCTTCCGTAAAAGGGAACAAAATGTACGACGGAATGACA
This sequence comes from Entelurus aequoreus, assembly GCF_033978785.1. NCBI lineage: Eukaryota > Metazoa > Chordata > Actinopteri > Syngnathiformes > Syngnathidae > Entelurus > Entelurus aequoreus. The sequence continues at coordinate 959,700 of NC_084737.1, forward strand.
GACAGAAATACCCATTTTTTAAAAATATATATATAGATTTATTTATTTAGCTATTCTTGTTTAAATCACACTTACATGTAACTTACAAATGACTATATATATATATATATATATATATATATATATATATATATATATATATATATATATATATATATATATATATATATATATATATATATATATATATATATATATATATATATATATATTTATATATATATATATTTATATATATATATATATATATATAAATATATATATATATATATATATATATATATATATATATATATATATATATATATATATATATATATATATATATATATATATATATATATATATATATATATATAAACACTCAAAATGTAAAGTGTTTTTTGTCTTTCAGAAGCAGCCTCAGTGATGTAACCGGGGACCTCCCAAATAAATAGAGGAGCACGTGGGCCTGGACCTTAGAGCGTAGGTGGGAGACTGTAACTGAGTGTGCAGCCCCAAACGTCTCTCCTCATTGAGCCAAATTGAACTCTGTCTCTGCATGATTCCTTGCTTCTTGCCTGTTTAATAGTTGTCATCAGTGTTTGAAGCCGACATTGCTCATACAGAATGAAACACCATGACTATTGGTTAAAATAATCATATTTAGTGGTAATTAACGTAAAGCCCTGTGATTAATCGGACAAAAGCACTATTTACCCCATTCATGGCTTTTTAACGAGGAAAAGTCGCCTTGTATGCAGGTACATATGCTAATTTGTTAGCTGCAGTATACGCATAAACATACTTAATTTCCACTAAACTTTCGAGGGGTGGAGTATGGGCAAACTAGGTACCTATTTGGTGCTGTTGCTCCTATTGCAGTCTGTTTGTATTGGGGCCAGTGGTCCACTAAATCCAGCAGGTGGAGCTGTGCTGCAACAGTATTGCTATACAATGATTTGCAAATCCTTGTCAAGCCATATTCAGTTGAATGCACTACAAAGACAACATATTTGATGTTCAAACTCATAAACTTGATTTTTTTCTTTGCAAATAATAATAAACTTAGAATTTCATGGCTGCAACACGTGCCAAAGTAGTTGGGAAAGGGCATGTTCACCACTGTGTTACATGGCCTTTCCTTTGAACAACACTCAGTAAAGGTTTGGGAACTGAGGAGACACATTTTTGAAGCTTCTCAGGTGGAATTCTTTCCCATTCTTGCTTGATGTACAGCTTAAGTTGTTCAACAGTCCGGGGGTCTCCCTTCTGCTATTTTAGGCTTCATAATGCGCCACATATTTTCAACAGGTCTGGACTACAGGCAGGCCAGTCTAGTACCCGCACTCTTTTACTATGAAGCCACGCTGATGTAACACATGGCTTGGCATTGTCTTGCTGAAATAAGCAGGGGCGTCCATGGTAACGTTGCTTGGATGGCAACATATGTTGCTCCAAAAGCTGTACGTACCTTTCAGCATTAATGGTGCCTTCACAGATGTGTAAGTTACCCATGTCTTGGCCACTAATACACCCCCATACCATCACACATGCTGCCTTTTACACTTTGCGCCTAGAACAATCCGGATGGTTCTTTTCCTCTTTGGTCCGGAGGACACGACGTCCACAGTTTCCAAAAACAATTTGAAATGTGGACTCGTCAGACCACAGAACACTTTTCCACTTTGTATCAGTCCATCTTAGATGAGCTCAGGCCCAGCGAAGCCGACGGCGTTTCTGGGTGTTGTTGATAAACGGTTTTCCCCTTGCATGGGAGAGTTTTAACTTCCACTTACAGACGTAGCGACCAACTGTAGTTACTGACAGTGGGTTTCTGAAGTGTTCCTGAGCCCATGTGGTGATATCCTTTACACACTGATGTGGCTTGTTGATGCAGTACAGCCTGAGGGATGGAAAGTCACGGGCTTAGCTGCTTACGTGCAGATTCTCTGAACCCTTTGATGATATTACGGAGCGTAGATGGTGAAATCCCTAAATTCCTTGCAATAGCTGCTTGAGAAAGGTCTTTCTTAAACTGTTCAACAATTTGCTCACGCATTTGTTGACAAAGTGGTGACCCTCGCCCCATCCTTGTTTGTGAATGACTGAGCATTTCATGGAATCTACTTTTATACCCAATCATGGCGCCCACCTGTTCCCAGTTTGCCCGTTCACCTGTGGGATGTTCCAAATAAGTGTTTGATGAGCATTCCTCAACTTTATCAGTATTTATTGCCACCTTTCCCAACTAAAGTTAATGATTATTTGCAAAAAAAATAATCAAATATGTTGTCTTTGTAGCATATTCAACTGAATATGGGTTGAAAATGATTTGCAAATCATTGTATTCCGTTTATATTTACATCTAACACCATTTCCCAACTCATATGGAAACGGGGTTTGTAGGTGTTAATCTTTATTCTTTACTCATTGTATTGTTGTTACCCCCCCCAAAAAAAGCTTTACACCTGGATTTGTAGACGTCCGAACTCACTAACCTAGTGGTTAGAGTGTCCGCCCTGAGATGGGTAGGTTGTGAGTTCAAACCCCGTCCGTGTCATACCAAAGACTATAAAAATGGGAGCCATTACCTCCCTGCTTGGCACTCAGCATCAAGGGTTGGAATTGGGGGTTAAATCACCAAAAATGATTCCCGGGCGCGGCCACCGCTGCTGCTCACTGCTCCCCTCACGTCCCAGGGGGTGATCAAGGGCGATGGGTCAAATGCAGAGAATAATGTCGCCACACCTAGTGTGTGTGTGACTATCATTGGTACTTTAATTAACTTTAACCACAGTCCCAGCTGCTGAAAGTCCAGAGACACATATTAATGTCCAGCAGAGGGCAGCATTGCTTTGTGTTTGAGTGGATCAGTTCTATTAAGAAGCACTTTCTTTGTGTTCTCTATGGGTGGGGGTGGGGGGGTGGGGGGGGGGGGTCATACAAAATGAGGGAAAGAGCGACAGGAGGATAACTGGAAGAAAGATAACAAAATGACTGACAGATGGGGACGGAGGGGGGTTGGGGGTGTTATTCTGTCAGGGGTCTTCAACATCGAGGCTCACCGCCGTGGTGGGAGTCACGAGGTTAAAATTGGAATGCCTGATTCAATTTGCGTTACATTCACAGTCACTTTGCACTGGCGTTCATTATGATCGGTGCGTCACATCCTTCAGATGGTAAGCTCTTACTGCACGTGTCACGCGGTCCTCACACTTGTTGGTGCCGCGCTGAATCTGAGCTGCAACTTGTTTCCTTCGGCTGCACCGAGGTTCGGATGATCGCCTTCACACGAGACCAATTAAACCGCACCGGCCATCGAACTGGAGTTTGTTTCAACTGAACAGAAAGTGAATAAGTAAATCCACCGAAAAAGTATGTTCCGGCTTTCTCCAGGTTGTCACAGCAATGAGAGCCAGGACATTACATCATAGATGTAACCCAGCAGAGACAAGACACAAGAACTTGTTGAGTTAGGTCCTGACGTTGAGCAACTCAAACATAACGTTGAAAAAAATTGGGTTCTGACGTCGATTTGACCGTTGAATTTTGGTCATTTCCCAACCAATATTCTACAACACAAATACAACATTGAAACAACATGCTTTTTGACGACGATTATTCAACGTTGGGTTGTGACGTCATATTGACCACAGAATTTTGGTCATTTCCCAATTAATATTCTACAACACAAATACAACATTGAAACAACATGATTTTTGCGAAGTTTTTTCAATGTTGGGTTCTGACGTTAATTTGACCGTTGAATTGTGGTCATTTCCCAACCAATATTCTACAACAAGAATACAACGTTGAAGCAACATGCTTTTTGACGACGTTTAATCAATGTTTGGTTCAGACGTCGATTTGACCGTTGAATTTTGGTCATTTTCCAAACAATATTCTACAACACAAATACAACGTTGAGACAACATGCTTTTTGACAACGTTTATTCAACGTCAGCTTGTGATGTTGATTTGACCGTTGAATTTTGGTCATTTCCCAACCAATATTCTACAACACAAATACAACGTTGAAACAACATGCTTTTTGACGTCATATAATCAATGTTGGGTTCTGACATTGATTTGACCATTGAATTGTGGTCATTACCCAAACAATTTTCTACAACACAAATACAACGTTGAAACAACATGCTTTTTGATGACATTTAATCAATGTTGGATTTCTGCGTCGATTTGACCATTGAATTTTGGTCATTTCCAAACCAATATTGTACAACACAAATACAACATTGAAACAACATGCTTTTTGACGACGTTTAATCAATTTTGGGTTCTGACGTTGATTTGACCGTTGAAATTTTGGTCATTTCCCAAACAATATTCTTCAACACAAATACAACGTTGAAACAACATGCTTTTTGACGACGTTTAATCAATGTTGGGTTCTTGCGTCGATTTGAAAGTTGAATTTTGGTAATTTCCGAAACAATATTCTACAACACAAATACAACGTTGAAACAACATGCTTTTTGATGTTTAATAAATGTTGGGTTCCTGCGTAGATTTGACTGTTGAATGTTGGTATTTTCCAAACCAATATTCTACAACACAAATACAACATTGAGACAACATGCTTCTTGACGACAATAAATCAATGTTGGGTTCTGACGTCGATTTGACCGTTTTTGGTCATTTCCCAAACAATATTCTACAACACAAATACAACGTTGAAACAACATGCTTTTTATGACGTTTAATCAATGTTGGGTTCCTGCGTCGATTTGACTGTTGAATTTTGGTAATTTCACAACCAATATTCTACAACACAAATACAATGTTGAAACAACATGCTTTTTGACGACATTTAATCAATGTTGGGTTCTGATGTTAATTTTACCATTGAAATGTGGTCATTTCCCAACCAATATTCTTCAACACAAATACAACATTGAAACAACATGCTTTTTGACGACGTTTAATCAATGGTGGGTTCCTGCGTTGATTTAACCGTTGAATTTTGGTAATTTCCAACCAATATTCTACAACACAAACACTACGTTGAAACAACATGCTTTTTGACGACGTTTAATCAATGTTGGGTTCCTCCGTTGATTTGACCGTTGAATTTTGGTAATTTCCAAACCAATATTCTACAACACAAATACAACGTTGAAACAACATGCTTTTTGACGTCATGTAATCAATGTTGGGTTCTGACGTTGATTTGACCGTTGAATTTTGGTAATTTCCCAACCAATATTCTACAACACAAACACTACGTTGAAACAACATGCTTTTTGACGACGTTTAATCAATGTTGGGTTCCTGCGTCAATTTGACCGTTGAATTTTGGTCATTTCCCAAACAATATTCTACAACACAAATACAACATTGAAACAACATGCTTTTTGACGACGTTTAATCAATGTTGGGTTCCTGCGTCGATTTGACCATTGAAATTTGGTCATTTCCCAAACAATATCCTACAACACAAATACAACGTTGAAACAACATGCTTTTTGACGACGTTTAATCAATGTTGGATTCTGACGTCAATTTAACCACTGAATTTTGGTCTTTTCCCAACCAATATTCTACAACACAAATTCGATTAAACAACATGCTTTTTGACGACGTTTATTCTACGTCAGTTTGTGACGTTGATTGGACCATTGAACTTTGGTCATTTCCCGACCAACAACGTTGTCTCAATCTACAAACTATTTTGCAAGGTTGTTTTAAAAGTCAGTTTTAAAGCACATGTTTGTCTAATCACGTTGTACCAACGTCTTGTCTCTGCTGAGACGCTACAAAAGGGTAGAAGCTCATGTGTCTTTTTAGTTATTTAAAGCTTCTACTTTGTCAAGATGACTTACTTTCATTACAACGCTTTTGAATTATTCTCTACTACGCCCCACTAAGAAAAAGAAAACACATTGTCCCCCTCACTCTCCTCCTATGAATAGTCATTTGTCTATAAAATTGTTATAAGTACATCATTGCATAACACTGAATCCTTGTTAATATTAAATAAAGAAAAAACTAACAAATATGGATCAACCTACAAAATATATATATTTATTAACATTGTTTTTTAGCCTGCAACAGAAGTGCATCAATTTAAAATTGATCTTTATATAAACTTTAAACATTTTTTCACCGACTTCATATCATTTGATATTAAAAAAAAAAATGCAATAAACTCAATGAATAACACATTCAAATGGATCAGTAATATTAAGCATGATACTGCATGATACTGATACAAGTAAGAAGTAAACTCTAATATATATAAATATATATAAATATATATATATGTATATATATATATATATATATATATATATATATATATATATATATATATATATATATATATATATATATATATATATATATATATATATATTTATTTATTTATATTTATTTATTTATTTTATTTATTTAAAAAAATAAATAAATATACATATATATATATATATATATATATATATATATATATATATATATATATATATATATATATATATATATATATATATATATATATATATATATATATATATATATATATATATATATATATATATATATATATATATATATTTTTTATTTTTTTGTCCTGTCCAGCTTCACAGGCAAATCATATAGTAGATGTAGATGCCCATATCGGCTGTACAGATTTACTTTTCAAAAAACCCTATTTAGAAAGTGGTAAATGCTCATAAACTATTTAATTTATCATTAATTCCGACTTTGCGGAAATTATTTTACCACGGCCAGGCCCAGAACCAGTTAACAGCAATATACTAGAGTTTACTTCTTACTTGTATCAGTATCATGCAGTATCATGCTTAATATTACTGATCCATTTGAATGTGTTATTAAAAACATAAATACAATTTAAAAAAATAAATAAATATATATATATATATATATATATATATATATATATATATATATATATATATATATATATATATATATATATATATATATATATATATATATATATATATATATATATATATATATATATATATATATATATATATATATATATATATATATTTATTTATTTATTTTTTTGTCCTGTCCAGCTTCTCAGGCAAATCATACATCTACTATATGATTTGCCTGAGAAGCTGGACAGGACAAAAAAAAATATATATATATATATATATATATATATATATATATATATATATATATATATATATATAAAATCCGGTGCACCTTCCATCCGTCCATTTTCTACCGCTTGTCCCTTTTTGGGGTCGCGGGGGGTGCCGGAGCCTATTTCAGCTGCATTCCGGTGCACCTTATATATGAAAAAAGATAAAAAAACAGACCATTCATTTGCAGTGTGCCTTATAACCTGGAAAATACGGTAATATTAAAGACCGAAAACCTTGTCTAAGTCCAAAAAAGGGTTGAAGAACATCGCATTACCATGTTGCTCTTCGGTGTTGACCCTAGTGGGTCCAAATCCGTCCGACGCTTCACAGAGTCCACAGACATGTTTTGGTCTTTGGTGATGTCGGGTTCAAACACTGATGACATTTATTAAACAGGCAAGAAGCAAGGAATCATGCAGAGACAGAGTTCAATTTGGCTCAATGAGGAGAGACGTTTTGGGCTGTACTCTTAGTTACAGAACCCACCCACGCTCTAAGGTCCAGACCCACGTGCTCCTCTATTTATTTGGGAGGTCCCTGGTTACATCACTGAGGCTGCTTCTGAAGGAAGGGGGGTTAATTTCAGCAGTTGGACACAATATATGATTATTCAGAAATGCAAATGTGCTGACACTCGTGATATTGCCCTGTCTCTGCTTTGTCTGTGTCGCTGTACTCGATGTTCTGGACACAAACACCGATACGAGACGACTCGCGATCTTGGATTTGCAAGTTGTCCCTTTGCACGGATAGAAAAGTACAACTTCAGCACAATTGATAATAACTATAGCAACGGCCTTTAAGCATAAGAGTTGTGTGATAACTTACACATAATTATTCTAACACAGGGGTGTCAAACTCAAATACAAAGTGGGCCAAAATGTAAAACTGAACAAAGCCGCGGGCCAAGGTTGAACAAATTAACCTTTTAATAGGGACCCAAACAAGTTTTGCATTGAATATTGAACAAGCAAGGCTTGTATAACTTTATAGTGACATGCAAAATCGAGTTTCAAATAATGCTAATAATAATTAAAATATATCAATGACATATCAAATACAATTTAAATACAGATTGAATGCCTCTTTTCTATTTGCAGCCTTCTGAGGTAAATATCAACATTAACTTTTTCCACAGGCTAATACATTTGAAAATAAAATAACAATGAATAAAACAACCATTCAGGACTTTAAACTGCTCAGTTTGCAACACACTGATCTAATCTGATGTGCCCAAGCCAGATACCTGCCATCTTTTCTTGGATGCTAGTTCACTAATGTCGGGGCTCAGGCTTTGAGCTGAGGCAACCTTCATTATCAGTCATTATATCTCGTAGTCCACAGTCCACAGTCTTGGGGGCGTGCCTTAAAGGCCTTTAACGTCCTCTACGAGCTGTCGTCACGTCCGCTTTTCATCCATTCTAACCAAATGCCGACCCAGTCACAAAATATGTGCAGCTTCTGCAAGCACACACACGTGAATGCAACGCACACTTGATCAACAGCCATACAGGTTACACTGAGGGTATCATATAAACAACTTTAACACTGTTAGAAATATATGCCACACTGTGAATCCACACCAAACAAGAATGACAAACACATTTCGGGAGAACATCCGCACCGTAACACAACATAAACACAACACAACAAATACCCAGAACCCTTTGCAGCAGTAACTCTTTCGGGGCACTACAAAACACCCCCCCACCGCTACCACCAACCGATAAACCCCCAGTTTGACACCCATGTTCTAACAGGTGATTTGAATGTAACGTGCCGACTCGGACTTGGCTCCACTATGTCTGATTATTAGACCTCGTAGCGACCAAGAATAGACATCGACTGAGCCAAATAGGAGGAAGGCGGCACAAAAACGTGTTTATTGCCTTTCATCGGAAGACAAAGCATTTGAAGAGGCTGCTCTCAGCAGGGGGTGGCAGGAAGGTGATGTATATTTGGAGTAATTGAAGAAGTTTTGTTGTTTTGAAGATTTCTTCTTTGAAACAAGTTCCTAAAACAAGCATGGACAAACCTGCTCACTTACTGCTCTTAACCTTCCCTGCTCTAATCATCTCTTATTCATTCACCGATCTACTCTACTCTAATTATGCATTGTTGTCTTGTGCCTATAGCTTGTTTTGTTTTGATTTAGGAACTTCTCTCTACATTTCAGACTGTTATTATCCTTGCATGGCAGTAATTGATTGAACTTGGCTTAACCCATTTACCATTTATTTAACTGGCGGCCCGGTATTTTGATACATTTTGGTACCAGTACCAAAATAAATGTTGATACTTTGATACTTTTCTAAATAAAGGGGACCACAAAAAATGGCATGATTGGCTTTATTTGAACAAAACATCTTAGGGTATATTAAACACATGTTTATTATTGCAAGTTTGTCCTTAAATAAAATAGTGAACATACAAGACAACTTCTCTTTTATTAGTAAGTAAGCAAACAAAGACTCCTAATTTAGTCTGCTGACGTATGCAGTAACATATTGTGTCATTTTCCATTCTATTATTTCGTCAAAAATATAGAAAATTAATTATTAATCTACTTGTTCATTTACTGTTAATATCTGCTTACTTTCTCTTTCAACATGTTCTATCTACACTTCTGTTAAAATGTAATAATCACTTATTCTTCTGTTGTTTGGATGCTTTACATTAGTTTTGGATGATACCACAAATTTAGGTATCAATCCGATACCAAGTAGTTACAGGATCATACATTGGTCATATTTAGGGATGTCCGATAATGGCTTTTTGCCGATATCCGATATTCCGATATTGTCCAACTCTTTAATTACCGATACCGATATCAACCGATACCGATATCAACCGATACCGATATCAACCGATATATGCAGTCGTGGAATTAACACATTATTATGCCTAATTTGGACAACCAGGTATGGTGAAGATAAGGTACTTTTTTAAAAAATGAGTAAAATAAGATAAATAAATTAAAAACATTTTCTTGAATAAAAAAGAAAGTACAACAATATAAAAACAGTTACATAGAAACTAGTAATGAATGAAAATGAGTAAAATTAACTGTTAAAGGTTAGTACTATTAGTGGAGCAGCAGCACGCACAATCATGTGTGCTTACGGACTGTATCCCTTGCAGACTGTATTGATATATATTGATATATAATGTAGGAAGCAGAATATTAATAACAGAAAGAAACAACCCTTTTGTGTGAATGAGTGTAAATGGGGGAGGGAGGTTTTTTGGGTTGGTGCACTAATTGTAAGTGTGTGTGTGTTTTTTATGTTGATTTAATAAAAAAAAACAAAAAAAAAACAAAAAAAAACAAACAAAAAAAACGATACAGATAATAAAAAAACCGATACCGATAATTTCCGATATTAGATTTTAACGCATATATCGGCCGATAATATCGGCCTGCCGATAATATCGGCCCGCCGATATTATCGTCATATTCAAAGTCCTCATGTGTCCAGGGACGTATTTCCTGAGTTTATAAACATGATACAAATAAAAAAACAAACGAAAGAAGATGTTGTGATGCCAAAAAATATCGACATAATCATAGTAATATCGACTAGATACCCTCCTGTAGACTTAGACTTAGACTTCCTTTTTATTGTCATTCAAATTTGAACTTTACAGCACAGATAAGAACGGAATTTCGTTACTTTAGCTCATGGTAGTGCAGGATAAAAAAGCAATAAGGTGCATATATAAATAAATAAATATATATATAATATATAAATATATATATAAATAAATAGATTACCGTACGGATAAATATATTGCACTTTTTCACATGCGTCCACGTTTATGGATGTATGTTATGTTGTCTTTTTTATTCCAGCGAGTTAATCCATTTTGGGGGGGAGTTGATGGGATAATTTAATTATGATGCGTTCAAGAGTCTTACGGCCTGAGGGAAGAAGCTGTTACAGAACCTGGAGGTTCTGCTTCGGAGGCTGCGGAACCTCTTTCTAGAAGTCCAGCAGTGAAAACAGTCCTTGGTGGGGGTGGGAGGAGTCTCTGCAGATTTTCTGAGCCCTGGTCAGGCAGCGGCTTTTTGCGATCTCCTGGATAGGAGGAAGAGGAGTCCTGATGATCTTTTCCGCCGTCCTCACCACTCTCTGGAGAGACTTCCAGTCTGAGGCACTGCAGGCTCCAGTCCAGACAGAGAAGCTGTTGGTCAACAGGCTGAGAATGGGGGGAGGGAGCTGTGCTCTTTTCATCCCACGCAAAAAGTGCATCAATCAATCAATCAATGTTTATTTATATAGCCCTAAATCACAAAAGTCTCAAAGGGCTGCACAAGCCACAACGACATCCTCGGCACAGAGCCCACACAAGGGACGTCGATGTGAATGACTATGAGAAACATTGGAGAGGACCGCATATGTGGGTAACCCCCCCCTCTAAGTACAGTCCCTAGTGGATCCACATAACAGTGAGAGTCCAGTCCATAGTGGGGCCAGCAGGAGACCATCCTGAGCAGAGACAGGTCAGTAGCCCAACCGATGCACAGGCGAGCGGTCCACCCCGGGTCCCAACTCTGGACAGCCAGCACCTCATCCATGGTCACCGGAACCGGAATAACCCGGCGAGGGGGCAAAGGAGAAAAGAAAACGGCAGATCAACTGGTCTAAAAAAAGGGGGATCTATTTAAAAGCTAGAGTATACAAATTAGTTTTAAGATGGGACTTAAATGCTTCTACTGAGGTAGCATCTCTAACTGTTACCGGGAGGGCATTCCATAGTACTGGAGCCCCAATAGAAAACGCTCTATAGCCCGCAGACTTTTTTTTGGGCTCTGGGAATCACTAATGGGGCGGCATGGCGTAGTGGGTAGAGCGCCCGTGTCAGAAACCTGAGGGCTGCAGGTTCGCTCCCTGCCTCTTACCATGCCGTTGTGTCCTTGGGCAGAACACTTCACCCTTTCCCCCGGTGCCGCTCACACCGGTGAATGAGTGTTGAATGAATGATAGGTGGTGGTGGTCGGAGGGGCCGTAGGCGCAAATTGGCAGCCACGCTTCCGTCAGTCTACCCCAGGGCAGCTGTGGCTGCGAAAGTAGCTTACCACCACCAGGTGTGAATGAATGATGGGTTTTTAACATGTAAAGCGACTTTGGGTACTTAGAAAAGCGCTATATAAATCTCAGGTATTATAATAAGTGCATGCGCTGGAGTTAGACCAGGTTATATTGTCAGTTATCTGCACCCCCAGGAACTTGGTGCTGCTTACTATCTCCACTGCTGTGCCTTTGATGTAGAGTGGAGCGTGGCTGGACTGGTGCTTCCTGAAGTCAACGATGATCTCCTCGGTCTTGTTGACCTTCAGGACCAGGTTATTGGTTCTGCACCAATGAACCCAATGAATACAATCGTCTTTAAAGAGAAACGGTTATTCTAGAGCCATGTGTGTGAAGTACGTACGACCAACACCGGACCAAACATCACAACCAACCCTTCTTTTGGACTTTCCCCCTTGCCGCATGACTACTTATTTATTCCTACCTTCGAACGCCACGTTGCCCCTCACAACTTCACCTTATTTCACTTGCCTCGCTTCATCCCTCTCCCGCTCTCACGCCGTCTTAGCTGCCCCAAAAATATATATTTATTTCAGGAATCACTTTTTGGTGAATTGCAGCAAAATGGCCTCAGCTGTAATCAGAGGATAAGTAGCAGGCGACATGGCAGGTGTTTGAGGGGAGATAAGACGAGGACCATTGTGCGACGGCGCCTCACTTCCATTTAAATGTTTTGGAGCTTCGACTTCCTTGTTTGATTTGTTACCTCGCAGCGTCCCCGCGAGCTGTCAGCGGGGAGATAGCGAGAGTCTCCCGCCTCCCTTCTCCTCCTTCATGCCGTTTCCTCGGCTACCGCCTCGTGTTTTGATGTCCGGGGTTAGATGTTGGGCATGTCCGCGTGGAGTGACTCACGATGAGCTCGGGTTCATTGTTAGATCACCAACGATTCTGGCGAAAAACATGTTCAAAAGCATGGCGGTACGAAGGGCTCGGCAGTAAAAATAGTGCCAGCGAGCATCTTTACTTTGGTGTACAAAGTGTAGAGTCCCCACAATGACGGACACACACACACACACACACACTTGTTGTCCCAGGAAGTTGTTCATTAGATCACCAAATCCTCCAGAGACGTTAAAGTGTGTTGTTTGATTTTTGGATTACGGCCAACAAGAAGCACAGAATACAATGCAAGAAGTGCTGTGTGCCTCGTCTTGGGTTTATTACAAGAGGAAACATGAGAGCCTCACCTGTATTACACCAATCCAATGACTGTGCGAGGAATTGTCTTTGTTCTGTTTGAGAGAGGGCTAGTGTACCGTGAGATACAGTCTGGTGGTGCCGTGGGAGATTATCTAATTTCACCAATTTGGGTTCAAAATATTTTTTTGCAAACCAGTAATTATAGTCTGCAAATCAGGCGTCACCAACCTTTTTGAAACCAAGAGCTACTTCTTGGGTAGTGATTAATGCGAAGGGCTACCAGTTTGATACACACTTCAATAAATTGCCAGAAATAGCCAATTTGCTCAATTTACCTTTAACTCTATGTTATTATTAATAATTAATGATATTTACACTTAATTGAACGGTTTAAAAGAGGAGAAAACACGAAAAAAATGACAATTACATTTTGAAACATAGTTCATCTTCAATTTCGACTCTTTAAAATTCAAAATTCAACCGAAAAAAAGAAGAGAAAAAATTGCTAATTGGAATCTTTTTGAAAAAATTAAAAAAATAATTTATGGAACATCATTAGTAATTTTTCCTGATTAAAATTAATTTTAGAATTTTGATGACATGTTTTAAATAGGTTAAAATCCAATCTACAATTGTTTTACAATATATAACAAATTGGACCAAGCTATATTTCTAACAAAGACAAATCATTATTTCTTCTAGATTTTTCAGAACAAAAATTTTAAAAGAAATTCAAAAGACTTTGAAATAAGATTTAAATTTGATTCTACAGATTTTCTGGATTTGCCAGAATAATTTTTTAAAATTTTAATCATAATAAGTTTGAAGAAATATTTCACAAATATTCTTCGTCGAAAAAACAGAAGCTAAAATGAAGAATTAAATTAAAATGTATTTATTATTCTTTACAATAAAAAACAATAAATTTACTTGAACATTGATTTAAATTGTCAGGAAAGAAGAGGAAGGAATTTAAAAGGTAAAAAGGTATATGTGTTTAAAAATCCTAAAATAATTTTTAAGGTTGTATTTTTTCTCTAAAACTGTCTTTCTGAAAGTTATAAGAAGCAAAGTAAAAAAAATAATGAATTTATTTAAACAAGTGAAGACCAAGTCTTTAAAATATTTTCTTGGATTTTCAAATTCTATTTGAGTTTTGTCTCTCTTAGAATTAAAAATGTCGGGCAAAGCGAGACCAGCTTGCTAGTAAATAAATGCAATTTAAAAAATAGAGGCAGCTCACTGGTAAGTGCTGCTATTTGAGCTATTTTTAGAACAGGCCAGCGGGCTACTCATCTGGTCCTTACGGGCTACCTGGTGCCCGCGGGCACCGCGTTGGTGACCCCTGCTGCAAATGATGTGTTGTTGTTGAGCCTCGGTGCTGTCTAGAGCTGGGCAGAGTAACCGTGTAATACTCTTCCATATCAGTAGGTGGAAGCCGGTAGCTAATTGCTTTGTAGATGTCGGAAACAGCGGGAGGCAGAGTGCAGGTAAAAAGGTGTTTAATGCTTAAACCAGAAATAAACAAAAGGTGAGTGCCCCTAAGAAAAGGCATTGAAGCTTAGGGAAGGCTATGCAGAACGAAACTAAAACTAAACTGGCTACAAAGTAAGCAAAAACAGAATGCTGGAGGACAGCAAAGACTTACTGTGGAGCAAAGACGGCGTCCGCAATGTACATCCAAACATGACATGACAATCAACAATGTCCACACAAAGAAGGATAAAAACAACTGAAATATTTTTGATTGAAAATAATTGGACGGTATTACAAACCCTGTCTCCATATGAGTTGGGAAATGGTGTTAGATGTAAATATAAACGGAATACAATGATTTGCAAATCCTTTTCAAGCCATATTCAGTTGAATGCACTACAAAGACAACATATTTGATGTTCAAACTCATAAACTATTTTTTTTTTTTTTGCAAATAATAATTAACTTAGAATTTCGTGGCTGCAACACGTGTCAAAGTAGTTGGGAAAGGGCATGTTCACCACTGTGTTACATGGCCTTTCCTTTGAACAACACTCAGTAAAGGTTTGGGAACTGAGGAGACACATTTTTGAAGTGGAATTCTTTCCCATTCTTGCTTGATGTACAGCTTAAGTTGTTCAACAGTCCGGGGGTCTCCCTTCTGCTATTTTAGGCTTCACACATTTTCAATGTCTGGACTACAGGCAGGCCAGTCTAGTACCCGCACTCTTTTACTATGAAGCCACGTTGCAGTATCACGTGGCTTGGCATTGTCTTGCTGAAATAAGCAGGGGCGTCCATGGTATCTTTGCTTGGATGGCAACATAGTGTATGTTGCTCCAAAAGCTGTATGTACCCTTCAGCATTAATGGCGCCTTCACAGATGTGTAAGTTACCCATGTCTTGGGCACTAATACACCCCCATACCATCACACATGCTGCCTTTTACACTTTGCCCCTATAACAATCCGGATGATTCTTTTCCTCTTTGGTCCGGAGGACACGACGTCCACAGTTTCCAACAACAATTTGAAATGTGGACTCGTCAGACCACGGAACACTTTTCCACTTTGTATCAGTCCATCTTAGATGAGCTCAGGCCCAGCGAAGCCGACGGCGTTTCTGGGTGTTGTTGATAAACGGTTTTTCGCCTTGCATAGGAGAGTTTTAACTTGCACTTACAGATGTAGCGACCAACTGTAGTTACTGACAGTGGGTTTCTGAAGTGTTCCTGAGCCCATGTGGTGATATCCTTTACACTCTGATGTGGCTTTTTGTTGCAGTACAGCCTGAGGGATGGAAGGTCACGGGCTTAGCTGCTTACGTGCAGTGATTTCTCCACATTCTCTGAACCCTTTGATGATATTACGGAGCGTAGATGGCGAAATCCCTAAATTCCTTGCAATAGCTGCTTGAGAAAGGTTGTTCTTAAACTGTTCAACAATTTGCTCACGCATTTGTTGACAAAGTGGCGACCCTCGCCCCGTCCTTGTTTGTGAATGACTGAGCGTTTCATGGAATCTACTTTTATACCCAATCATGGCACCCACCTG
This sequence comes from Entelurus aequoreus, assembly GCF_033978785.1. Classification (NCBI taxonomy): domain Eukaryota; kingdom Metazoa; phylum Chordata; class Actinopteri; order Syngnathiformes; family Syngnathidae; genus Entelurus; species Entelurus aequoreus. The sequence goes on from NC_084737.1 coordinate 976,089, forward strand.
TTCCCAATTAGCCTGCACACCTGTGGGATGTTCCAAATAAGTGTTTGATGAGCATTCCTCAACTTTATCAGTATTTATTGCCACCTTTCCCAACTTCTTTGTCACGTGTTGCTGGCATCAAATTCTAAAGTTAATGATTATTTGCAAAAAAAAAAAAAAATCAAATATGTTGTCTTTGTAGCATATTCAACTGAATATGGCTTGAAATTGATTTGCAAATCATTGTAATCCGTTTATATTTACATCTAACACCGTTTCCCTACTCATATGGAAACGGGGTCCTGCAGTAGAATCAGAACCACTAATGGACTTTGCTGACAGTAAGATCAGTTGTCAGTGTTACCGCACTAACAAACTAATCATAAGTTTGCCGCACTAATTTAACACGCATTCCCCTTTGAGCCCCCCCCCCCCCCACCCCCGACACGCACACACACACACACATTCTCTTTAATCCACCACCGCCTTGTGAAGTCGCAGCAGCGAAAGACAAAGGTTTGTTTTTTCCGGCTGGCAGAGATTCCTGATCTTCTGCCACTAATTGACGCCGAAAGATTTGTTTGGAGTCAGAGTGAAGGCAAACATGGCGTGAAGATGTCACCATCAAAACAGCGCCGCCTTTGCCCTCTTGACAATTTATTAGGGAGCGGAAGAAAAACCGAGCGTGTCTCCAGCGCAGGTTGAGATCTTTCGCCGACGTGATTTGCCGTTTGATATTTTTGACTCGGGATGCGGGGAGCTTGTTTGTGTTGTGATTGAATCCCGTCTTCTGCAGGCTAGCAGTGAAGACATGCCAGCGTGCAGATGTCGGCGTGCGTGCGTGCGGCGGTTACAGGTCCCTGCTGCACTAACCCCAAAAAGTCATCATCGCTAAAAGCAGCTCCTCCTGATGAAGGAGAGCCAGATTTTGTTCCTCCTCATCTCACCCGCTCCCTCACGTCTCCACCTCTGGCTCTCCTCTTCCTCTCCTATCCACTCCCTCCAACCTCGTCGGACTCTTTTCATTCCTGTGAAGAAGTGTTCATCTGAGAGTTCACGCAAGAGCTTTTTTTTTTTTTTTTTTACCAGTAGGGGAATAAGGGAAGTCTCTTTGATGCCACACTTGATATCTTTCAGCCTCTTTCACAGAGTTACAGTAAACTTTCATAGGAGCTATCCGGAGTTATGAGAAGAACTGACTGGAGAGTAGGAGGACCTTTGCTGTCAGGATAATTGTATATGTCATCACATAACTCGTTTGCTTGCAGTTCCGGTGGCCCTGGTTCAGGGCCGGCCCGTGGCATAGGCCGTATAGGCAAATGCTAAGGGCGCCGTCCATCAGGGGGCGCCACGCCAGTGCCACAGATGTTGGAGGAAAAAAACAAAAAAAAACTTGGTACTATTATTTCTAAATACATGAAATAATCCCACGTTAATTAAAATGCAAAGTAAAGCCTATTTAATAGAACTATTATTTGTTACGACATTACGCCCCCCCTCCCCCCGGCACGGTGCGCCCCCTCCCTTCCCGTATCACGACTCTTTTTGGACGTCACCACATCAAAAAATCAACACAAGATGTCAAAACGGCCAAAACCGTCAGGGAAGAAAAAAGAGAAAAGAAGAGGAGAAACGAGAAAAAGACAGAGGTAGCAGGTAGGTAACGTTAGCCTACATGAAATTATTTGTCTGTTACAGAATGTGATAGTCACCTGGCTTTTTAGCATTAAGCCAATGTTACATGATTCGGCAATTGCTAATCAATAAATAGCTAGTTCTGTTTTAACGTCGGGTTAATATTGTGGAGGGGGCTCAATTGTTATGGAAAATAATAATGTAACATTAGACTACAAAACGTAAACAGAAATACATACTTGCCAACCTTGAGACCTCCAATATTGGGAGGTGGGGGTGGGGGGGGGGGGTGTGGGGGGGGGGGGGGGGGGGGGCTGGGGGGGCGTGGCTAAGGGCGTGGTTAAGAGGAAAGTATATTTACAGCTAGAATTCACCAAATGAAGTATTTCATATATATAATATATATATATATATATTATATATATATATATATATATATATATATATATATATATATATATATATATATATATATATATATATATATATATATATATATATATATATATATATGTATGAAATACTTGACTTTCAGTGAATTCTAGCTATATATATTTTATTTTATTTTATTATACATATAAATAAAAGACATACTTGAATTTCAGTGTTCTGCAGGCTATCCAGTAGGTGGCAGTATTGTCCTGTTTAAGAGTGTCACAACATTGCTGTTTATGGCAGACAAACTGCTTTACGGTAGACTAAACACTGACTGCTGTTGTTGTGTGTTGTTACCGCGCTGGGAGGACGTTAATGAAACTGCCTAACAATAAACCCACATAAGAAACCAAGAACTCTCTCTCTCCTTGTTGTGCACTCTACTCTCTAAAAGCCGTAGATGTTATGACGTCATTGGGCAGGCAAGCTGCTGGGAAAGCGGACGTGAGAACAGGCTGTCCCCACTCAGGTCCGCATTGAGCTGGAGGGGGCGTGGCCTCCAGCTCCGGCTGAATACCGGGAGTTTGTCGGGAGAAAATCTCTGCCGGGAGGGGCGCTGAATACCGGGATTCTCCCGCTAAAAACGGGAGGGTTGGCAAGTATGGAAATATGATCCGGGCAGCTCCATCTTTTGACACTTCTTCCACTCCCGTCCTTGCATGCTACACCGCTACAACAAAGATGACGGGGGAGAAGATGCTGTCGAAGGTGAGCCACGTAAATAAGACCGGCCACAAAACGGCGCATCCTGAATCGACTGTCAGAAAGCGACTTGAAGATGTTCTGTAAAACATCATCTATGCAACATTTTGACCGAAGAACCACCATTACATGTTATGAAGTCTTTTACATTTAGAAACAAATACAAATAATACGACCCATTTAATGCGCCCTATAATCCGGTGCGATATCCACCCATCCATCTTCAACCGCTTATTCGGAATGGGGTCGCGGGGACAACAGCTCCAGCAGAGACCCCCAGACGTCCCTCTCCAGAGCAACATTAGCGACTTCCTCCTGGGGGATCCCGAAGCGTTCCCAGGCCAGAGAGGAGATATAATCCCCCCATCTGGTCCTTGGCCTGCCGCGTGGTCTCCTCCCAGTGGGACGTGCAACAAGGACCTCTCTAGGGAGACGCTCGTGAGGCATCCGCACGAGATGCCCGAACCACCTAAGCTGGCTCCTTTCCAAGCGAAGGAGCAGAGGCTCTACTCCGAGTCTCTCTCAGGTGACTGAACTTCTCACCCTATCTCTAAGGGAGATGCCAGCCACCCTTCCGAGGAAACTCATTTCGGCCGCTTGTATCCGCGATCTTATTCTTTCGGTCATGACCATAGGTGAGAGTAGGAATGTAGATAGCTCGGTAGACCGAGAGCTTTGCCTTCTGGCTCAGCTCTCGTTTCGTCACAACAGTGCGGCAGAGAGACTGCAATACTGCCCCAGCTGCTCTCCCATTCTCCGGCTGATTTCCTTCTCCATCTTTCCCTCACTCGTGAACAAGACCCCGAGATACTTAAACTCCTCCACCTGGGACAGAGTCTCGTCCTCTACCCGGACTGTAAAAACCATTGGTTTCCTGCTGAGAACCGTGGCCTCAGATTTGGAGATGCTGATCCTCATTCCAACGAACGAGATTTCTCTACAGAATTTCCTCTCTGGTCAACAAAAGCACCATGAGGATTCTGGCGGGAACTCTCGTTCAACCCTTTTTCGATTACGCATGCACCCAAAACCCTCAAATCTAAACTCCAAACATCCCAGAACAAGCTAGTCAGATTACTTCTAGACGTCCACCCCAGATCCCACCTCACTCCTACCCACTTCTCTAAAGTGGGCTGGCTCAAGGTGGAGGACAGAGTTAAACAACTTGCACTGAGCCTAGTCTATAAAATCCGCTACACCTCCCTGATACCGAAGTACATGTCAAACTACTTCCTTAACGTAAATGACCGCCATAACCACAACACAAGGGGGAGCTCCACTAACCACGTTAAACCCAGATTCCGAACTAACAAAGGTCTTAACTCATTCTCTTTCTATGCCACATCAATGTGGAATGCGCTCCCAACAGGTATAAAAGAAAGGGCATCTCTATCCTCCTTCAAAACCGCAATAAAAGTTCACCTCCAGGCAGCTACAACCCTAAACTAACACCCTCCCCGGATTGCTAATAATCAAATGTAAACAATCAAATGCAGATACTTTTTCTTATGCCTTCCGATCTCTCTCTCTCTCTACCTCTCTCTCTCTCTCTCTATGTCCACTACTTGATGTCCATATCCCCCCCCCCCCCCTCCACACCCCTGATTGTAAATAATGTAAATAATTCAATGTGATTATCTTATGTGATGACTGTATTATGATGATAGTATATATGATAGTATATATCTGTATCACGAATCAATTTAAGTGGACCCCGACTTAAACAAGTTGAAAAACCTATCCGGGTGTTACCATTTAGTGGTCAATTGTACGGAATATGTACTTCACTGTGCAACCTACTAATAAAAGTCTCAATCAATCAATCAATCAATCAATCCAGCCGCTGAACACTCGGCTGCGAAGCGATCCAGTGAGAGCTGAAGGTCACGAAGCAAAGGTGCCACCAGGACCACATCATCTGCAAACTGCAGTGACGCAACCTTTAGCCCCCCCGAGACGTATCCCCTCTCCGCCACGGCCACGACTCTGCCTAGAAATCCGGTGCGCCTTTTTGTATAAAAAATAGACCTGACTAGACCCGCTCATCGGCAGTGCGCCTTATAATCCGGTGTGCCCTATGGTCCGGAAAATAGGGTACTCCCCTAGATAGATTTGACATATTGGAGGGATTTGGTTAACTGTTTTATTACCAATGCTGTAGTAAGTAGCTATTTGTAAACATGGCAATACGATGCTCTAAACGTGTCCCTGTCAAAGACTCCTTTTTATAATGGAATCCATCTTGCACAAAGTCCAGACAAAGACTTTCTTGCTCAACCTCCTGCTTTTCTTTGTATGCCGCTGTGACCTCTCTTCCAAACACTCTTCTTTTTTCCCAACGCCTCACTTGCTGCGATTGATTTGCAGGAGTCATCATCATGCTCCCCACGCGGTCCACACACTTTCCTCTCTATCTGCTTGGCTTTCCTTTAGACGCTTTTACAAGTGGCTTTTTAATAAGCGCTGAAAGCATTCATTTAGAGGCGGAACGGCGGTAAAAAGGTGTGTGGGCTGAGGCAACAAGACGGGACTTCTAACTATTCTTTTGTTTATCGCCTTCGCGGTTGGAGTGAAAATCACTCAGCTTTCATTTGTCGGAAGAGCCGGAACACGCGTTGAGTGTTTGTAATTAGCTGTCAATTATCAGTGCTGTTGTTTGGCCATCTGTTGCAACAAAACTTTTAGTTTTGTGTCATTTTGAAAGGAAAAAAATCTCTTTTAGAGTGTAACAATTGTTTAATATGTGCTGGAGGTTTAACACATGCTGGATGAGTCAAGCAAAGAAAGTCAGGGTCCGGCCTGCCTCCTCTCCAGTTAATTGTCCAGGCTTGTAGCTGGCGACGTGACAGATTGAATTATCAAGCTGCCTCCGATCCCCCTGCGGTTGATCCTGGTTGACTATTAATGACCTGCTACAGCAGCCTCCTTTCCTTTGGCGTTCTTCCTGCTCTGCTCGCTCTTCCACTGCGCTTTGCCCTCCGGTATTTACAACTTATAGCAGAGAGTGGCCGTCTTCATACAATATAATCTTTAAAGATCAGATTGTGGGACACGAGGAGTTGTTGGTTTCGCATTCCTTAATGGAAATTTTTTTAAGACGAGTACATGATTTTCAAGGAAAAAAAATGTTTTCAATGTAAAAGTTGATTTTCAAGACAAAAAATGATTTTCAAGGTAAAAGTTCGTTTTCATGACAAAAAATAATTTTCAAAGAAAAAATGATTTTCAAGACAAAAAATTATTTTCAAGGAAAAAAATAATTTTCAGGACAAAAAATGATTTTCAAGGAAAAAAATGATTTTCAATGTAAAAGTCGGATTTTCAAGACCAAAAATTATTTTCAATGTAAAAGTTGATTTTCAATGTAAAAGTTGATTTTCAAGACAAAAAATGATTTTTAAGGTAAAAGTTGATTTTCATGACTAAAAATGATTTTCAAGGAAAAAAATGATTTTCAAGGAACATGATTTTCAAGGAAAAAAATAATTTTCAAGACAAAAGATGATTTGCTAGGAAAAAAATAATTTTCAGGACAAAAAATGATTTTCAAGGAAAAAAATTATTTTCAATGTAAAAGTCGGATTTTCAAGACCAAAAATTATTTTCAATGTAAAAGTTGATTTTCAATGTAAAAGTTGATTTTCAAGACAAAAAATGATTTTTAAGGTAAAAGTTGCTTTTCATGACTAAAAATGATTTTCAAGGAAAAAAAGGATTTTCAAGGAACATGATTTTCAAGGAAAAAAATAATTTTCAAGACAAAAGATGATTTTCTAGGAAAAAAATAATTTTCAAGACAAAAAATGATTTTCAGGGAAAAAAATGATTTTCAATGTAAAAGTTGATTTTCAAGACAAAAAATGATTTTCAAGGTAAAAGTTGATTTTCATGACAAAAAATGATTTAAGGAAAAAAATTATTTTCAAGGAAAATGATTTTCAAGGAAAACAATAATTTTCAAGACAAAAGATGATTTTCAAGGAAAAAAATAATTTTCAAGACAAAAAATGATTTTCAGGGAAAAATTATGATTTTCAATGTAAAAGTTGATTTTCAAGACAAAAAATGATTTTCAAGGTAAAAGTTGATTTTCATGACAAAAAATGATTTTCAAGGAAAAAAATGATTTTCAATGTAAAAGTTGGATTTTCAAGACCAAAAATGATTTTCAATGTAAATGTTGATTTTCAATGTAAAAGTTGATTTTCATGACAAAAAAATGATTTTCAAGGAAAAAAATGATCTTCAAGGAAAATGATTTTGAAGGAAAAAAATGATTTTCAAGACAAAAAAGATTTTCAGGGAAAAAATGATTTTCAAGACAAAAAATGATTTTCAGGGAAAAAAATGATTTTCAATGTAAAAGTTGATTTTCAAGACAAAAAATGATTCAATGTAAAAGTTGATTTTCATGACAAAAAATGATTTTCAAGGAAAAAAATGATTTTCAAGTTAAAAAATTATTGTCAAGGAAAAAAATGATTTTCAAGGTAAAAGTTGATTTTCAAGACAAAAAATTATTTTCAGGGAAAAAAATGATTTTCAATGTAAAAGTTGATTTTCAAGACAAAAAATGATTTTCAATGTAAAAGTTGATTTTCATGACAAAAAATGATTTTTCATGACAAAAAATGATTTTCAAGGAAAAAAATGATTTTCAAGTTAAAAAATTATTGTCAAGGAAAAAAATGATTTTCAAGGTAAAAGTTGATTTTCAAGAAAAAAAATGATTTTCAAGGTAAAATTTGATTTTCATGACAAAAAATGATTTTCAAGGAAAAAAAAGGTTTTCAAGGTAAAATTTGATTTTCAAGACAAAAAAATATTTTCAAGGTAAAAGTTGATTTTCAATGTAAAAGTTGATTTTCAAGACAAAAAATTATTTTCAAGGTAAAAGTTGATTTTCATGACAAAAAATGATTTTCAAAGAAAAAAATGATTTTCAAGTTAAAATATTATTTTCAAAGAAAAAAAAAAGATTTTCAAGGTAAAAGTTGATTTTCAAGACAAAGAATGATTTTCAAGGTAAAAGTTGATTTTCATGACAAAAAATGATTTTCACGGAAAAAAAAAGATTTTCAAGTTAAAAAATGATTTTCAAGGAAAAACATGATTTTCAAGAAAATAAAAGATTTTCAAGGAAAAAAATGATTTTCAAGGAAAAAAATAATTTTCAAGAAAAAAAATGATTTTCAAGGTAAAAGTTGATTTTCAAGACAAAAAATAATTTTCAAGGAAAAAAATAATTTTCAGTACAAAAAATGATTTTCAAGTAAAAAAATGATTTTCAAGACAAAAAATGATTTTCAAGACAAAAAATGATTTTCAAGGAAAAAAATGATCTTCAATGTAAAAAATTATTTTCAAGACAAAAAATGATTTTCAAGGAAAAAAATGATCTTCAATGTAAAATTTTATTTTCAAGACAAAAAATGATTTTCAAGGAAAAAAATTATCTTCAATGTAAAATTTTATTTTCAAGACAAAAAAATATTTTCAAGGTAAAAGTTGATTTTCAATGTAAAAGTTGATTTTCAAGACAAAAAATTATCTTCAATGTAAAATTTTATTTTCAAGACAAAAAAATATTTTCAAGGTAAAAGTTGATTTTCAATGTAAAAGTTGATTTTCAAGACAAAAAATTATTTTTAAGGTAAAAGTTAATTTTCATGACAACAAATTATTTTTAAGGAAAAAAATGATTTTCAAGGAAAAAAATGATTTTCAAGACAAATATTGATTTTAAAGTAAAAAAATATTTTTTAAGACAAAAAATGATTTTCAGGGAAAAAAATGATCTTCAAGGTAAAATTTGATTTTCAAGACAAAAAAATATTTTCAAGGTATAAGTTGATTTTCAATGTAAAAGTTGATTTTCAAGACAAAAAATAATTTTTAATGTAAAAGTTGATTTTCATGACAAAAAATGATTTAAGGAAAAAAATTATTTTCAAGGAAAAAAATTATTTTCAAGGAAAAAAATGATTTTTAAGGAAACAAATAATTTTCAAGACAAAAAATGATTTTCAAGGAAACAAATGATCTTCAAGGTAAACGTTTATTTTCAAGACAAACAACTATTTTCAAGGTAAAAGTTGATTTTCATGACAAAAATGATTTTCAAGGAAAAAAATAATTTTCAAGAAAAAAAAAAATTTTCAAGGTAAAAGTTAATTTTCAAGACAAAAAATTATTTTCAAGACAAGAAAATGATTTTCAAAGTAAAAGTGATTTTCAAGACAAAAAACGATTTTCAAGACAAAAAATGATTTTCAAGACAAAAAATGATTTTCAAGGTAAAAGTTTATTTTCAAGGAAAAAAATAATTTTCAAGACAAAAAATGATTTTCAGGGAAAAAAATGATTTTCAATGTAAAAGTTGATTTTCATGACAAAAAAATGATTTTCAAGGAAAAAAATGATTTTCAAGTTAAAAAATTATTTTCAAGGAAAAAAATGATTTTCAAGGTAAAAGTTGATTTTCAAGACAAAAAATGATTTTCAAGGAAAAAAATAATTTTCAAGACAAAAAATGATTTTCAAGGAAAAAAATGATTTTCAATGTAAAAGTTGATTTGGTATGGTAGAAATCCGTTTGTTGGATCGTCAACCAATATGTTTTATCTTTAAAGCAGTAGCACACAGGAGTCAAACTCAAGGCCCGGTGTTATGTTTACGGGAGGGAGTAGACGGCACAGACCCCAAGGGGACATAGTATTACCTCTATGATTTATTATATATATATACTATATATATAATAACAAGCAATAATCTAAATAAACAAGAGAATAGAGTTTGACTAGATCCAAAGTGTGTATGATGATGATGATGATGGATTAGATTTTATATCTCACTTTTCTATTATTAGATACTCAAAGCGCTCACAGAGAAGTGGGAACCCATCATTCATTCACACCTGGTGGTGGTAAGCTACATTTGTAGCCACAGCTGCCCTGGGGTAGACTGATGGAAGCGAGGCTGCCAGTTTGCGCCTACGGCCCCTCCGACCACCACCTATCATTCATTCATCATTCATTCACCAGTGTGAGCGGCACCGGGGGCAAGGGTGAAGTGTCCTGCCCGAGGACACAACGGCAGCGATTTGGATGTCAAGAGGCGGCGAGCGAACCTGCAACCCCCAGGTTTCTGGCACGGCTGCTCTACCCACTACGCCATTCCGCCCTGTGTATGGTGTGTGACTATGTGTGGAGATTAACTGTTGTGTGTTAGCGGGAGTGTTGAGCGAGAGGTGGAAGTCCCGGAGGGGAAAGGCAGGCTCGAATGTTTGTGAGGCAAGCAGGAAATTGGGGGGGGGGGCTATAGCGGGGCATAGGAGGTCCGTGTCCAAGCGGGTGGTCCAGATCCAAGAGGCAGTTCGGGAAGCAGGGGGAACAACGGCAGGCGAGACGCACAGCACGTCAACGTAGGAATGGAGGTCTACAGTGGGATCGACAAGGAGGACAACGAGACAATCAATAACACAGGGAAGAAAAACACAGAGAGCAAAGTGGGGCTATATATAGCAGGGTTAGTCGGCTTACGGTACACGAACGGATGGTTACGTTCCGGCCCGGGATAGCAGGTTGTGCAGGCTTTTGAAGGCAGGACCTCTGATCAACTTCAGCTGCCGGCCAGGTGCGCTCTCGGAGGCGCAATCAGCAGAGCGCACAGATCTAGCCGGGGGCCAGATCTAGCCTGCGAAATCCTAAAAATAATATGCGTCAATAAAGTACCGTATTTTCTGGACCATAGGGCGCACCGGATTATAAGGCGCACTGCCAATGAATGGTCTATTTTCGAGCTTTTTTCATATATAAAGCGCACTGGATTATAGAGCGCATTAAAGGAGTCATATTATTGTTATTTTTTCTAAATGTAAAAGACTTTATTTACCCAGGTCTGGTCTAAATAGATGATATTGCAATCTCACTATAGAGGAGACTTTGAGGGTTACTGTGGATGTAAAAAATATACATATATGTGTGGAAGTCTCCTCCGTGGTGGGTTCTCCTGGGACCGACAGAATCTTTGTGAGCCCGATGTACAGGGTTGAACAAGTCTTTATTTTTATATTTTATAATTTTCAGGGCTGTCTCGCCAGCAGCCTCCTTCTCGCTCGTGTGAGGATTTTCGTCTGCTCTCATCAGCGCCCCCCCTCATGGCCTCGGACGCTGCTGATAAAGGAGACAGGTGATTAGATAACCATCCCCAGCTGGGTAATCTACTCACCTGCCAGCTGGGCTTCGAAGCCGGGCCATACACACTCCCTTCCCGCAGGAGGCGCGCCGACCACGCCCCCCTCCACAATATGCTACTATGTATGTGATAATGCATGCTTAAAAAGTTCCAGTGGTAAATAGCTTTACTGTCGCCTTGTGTTCGTTAAAGCATGTTGGCTTTCACAGAGCGCCGTCAAATTGCCGTGTTTTTGATAAATACTAAGGTCCGTCCTGAGAGCGCCGTAATCCTTTTGTCCTGGTCTGCACACACCAGGAAACCGCCGCTGGTATAATAGCAATGATCGTCCCACCTCCCGCTGAGGCTAAAAGCAGGCTGCCTGCTGGCCTCCTGACAAGCCGAGCGTCACCGTGTAATCACTGCTTACCATCCAACGCACCGGGCACACACACACACTACGTCAACACACACAGGCCTTCCAAGATATATACACAAGAAATGTAGCCAGGCGCGCATAAAGAGTGACTCACCAACGTTCACACACTCTCCGAGCAGTCACACTCGCCCGGACGCGCACGCTCACAGCTTGGGAATGTGTGAGGACACGTGTGAGAGGCAGCAAATGGCGCTGGCAAGTTAGATGCTACACTATAATGCCAAAAATATTTGGCCACCCGTCCAAATGATGAGAATCAGGTGTCCTAATCACTTGGCCCGTGGTGTATCAAATCAAGCACTTAGGCATGGAGACTGTTTGTACAAACATTTGTGAAAGAATGGTCCGCTCTCAGTGATTTCCAGCGTGGAACCGTCATAGGATGCAACAAATCCAGTTGTGAAATGTCCTCGCTCCTAAATATTCCATAGTCAACTTTATTATAAGAAAAGTGAAGAGTTTGGGAACAACAGCAACTCAGCCACCAAGTGGTAGGCCACGTAAACTGACAGGGAGGGGTCAGCGGATGCTGAGGCGCATAGTGCAAAGACTTTCTGCACAGTCAGTTGCTACAGAGCTCCAAACTTCATGTGACCTTCCAATTAGCCCACGTACAGTACGCAGAGAGCTTCATGGAATGGGTTTCCATGGCCGGGCAGCTGTATCTAAGCCATACATCACCAAGTCCAATGCAAAGCGTGGGATGCAGTGACTGTAAAGCACGTCGCCACTGGACTCTAGAGCAGTGGAGACCTGGGGCCGTACTTATCAAGCTTCTTAGAATTACTCCTAAGAAGTCTGCTAAGAGTTGACTTAAGAGTAAATAAATTCTTCGCTGAAAGCTGCACTTAAAAGTTAGTTATCAAGCGTCTTACTCACACTTTCAGCGAAGTGTAGGACTGAATCTTAAGTGTCACACTCGGAGCTGAATTACGACATTACTATGTGCCGTAAACTGAATTTTAGGTGACGTCATTTCTGTGTCCATACAAATGACCAATCACGGAAGGGAATCCGTTGTCTAAGAATAAAGAAATATCTTGGAAATATTTAAGTGGACAATGGGAGTGTATATTTTGACAATAAACTACAAAATAATACAAAACAAACTAGTCCCCGCCGGCACTCACGCTACCGCTCCCTCTCTTCTCTCGCCCACACACTCACTGACGTCACTCACCTCACGGCCACACACATACGCTACTGTCATAACATTTTCTTTCCAATTCATTAATTAGGCAACTCATTTGAAACTGGTGTGGGTGGCTCTATATATACTAGCCCACTGCAGACACATGCAGAAATCAACAAGGAATCGAAAAGTATTAAATCTGTGACAAAAATAATATCCGCTCTGTCTAAACGATACCGTTTGATCAGCTGCTCGTCCTAAAAAACAAAACAAAACATTGTTCCGTTCCCTGAACGTTGGCGCACGTCTCTCTCGCCTCAGTGCCATCCCCTGCTGGCAACTCCTAACCACTTAAGACACCTCTGAAGGTCTCTTAAATATCGTGGAGAGTAGGAGTGATTCTTAGACTTAAGAACGTTGATGAAAAGCTTTTATTCTTAAGTTTGAGAGTAGGACTAAATTTCGCCAATTCTCAGGACTTAAGTGTAAAATGGCACTCTAAGAAGCTTGATAAGTACGGCCCCTGTTCTCTGGACTGATGTGTCACGCTTTTCCATCTGGCAACCTGATGGACCAGTCTGGGTTTGGCGTTTGCCAGGAGAACGCTACATTTCGGACTGCATTGTGCCGAGTGTGACATTTGGTGGAGGAGGAATTATGGTGTGGGGTTGTGTCAGGTTCAACAAGACGATTAAACAAGACAAGAAGCAAAGAATCAAACAGAGACAGAATTAAATTTTACCTCAATTGAGGAGAGACGCCGTCGACCTGTAACCTCTTACAGTGTCTTAGCACGCTCTGACGAACAAGGTTTACGTCTCCTCCTTTATTTATATTATTTATATTTATATGTAAACAGCTCTTGTTTTTGGTCACATTGAAAACAAAGGAAAACGATGCCTCGGGCTTGGTCTAGTCCTGGATTCAGCTTGAGCAGGTCTTCGATGACAACAGATAACCCTCTCCCGTCTCCTCCCATCGTACACAATGGAATTTTCCAAGCCTTTGCTTGGTACAACAAAGACAGCTTCTTGTCTGTTCATTGGGAACTTAGAGAACGGAAAGTTTTTTGATAATTTACATAACATTTTTCTGTTTTTCAGGAGTTGGGCTTGGCCCCTTAGTTCCAGTGAAAGGAACTTTGAATGCTCCAAGATACCAAAACATTTTGGACAATTCCATGGGTAGGCACTTCGAGTTCATATGTGAGTAAAGGCTGGTGGCCAAATACTTTTGGCAAGTTAGATGTTATGTGTGTGCTAAAACGCCCAATGTGGGCAACTTTCTTGCTGAACTGAGGCTGTGCTGACCAACTTCCAGATAAATTTGCAGAAGATTCAAACCTGCAGAGCGAAGAGGGAGGAAAATGCTGCTAGAGATAAAATCCAATAGCAATTATATTTCCGGGCTTTTACCTATGACAGATGCCATATAACATTCCTGCAGCGCTAAACCTCCGGTGAACCCGAGCAATTCTTGCCTTTGTGCGCTCAAAGTGACAAACACAACATCGGCCAACTGTTGAAATGATCATAGTCACACACAGGAAGTTTGCCTGCCCGAAAGATTAGTTTTGTTTTGTACTGAAGCCCTTTATTTAACCAGGCACTACTGCATTTATCACCGACCCCGAAGGACAAATTCCATAAGTTAAGTCCCTCTTCTCCCCTCAAGTACAGTAGCCCCTTTTTCGCCAGTAAGGTCAGACGGAAACCTAATAGTACAAAAGCCGAAGCAATTGTTCCAATAAGAAATACAGTACAGTAAAAAAACGCTACTTTTTTCCTACGCTTGAAGCCCTGTGGCTTTCAAAAGAGTGCGGCTAATTTATGAATTTTTCTTCGCAGACGACCATAATGCAAATACAAACCTAATTTCAATATTAGTTGGGAAATTGTGTTAGATGTAAATACAAACAGAATACAATGATTTGCAAATTATTTTCAACCCATATTCAGTTGAATATGCTACAAAGACAACATATTTGATGTTCAAACTGATAAACTTGTTTTTGTTGTTGCAAATAATCATTAACTTTAGAATTTGATGCCAGCAACACGTGACAAAGGAGTTGGGAAAGGTGGCAATAAATACTGATAAAGTTGAGGAATGCTCATCAAACACTTATTTGGAACATCCCACAGGTGAACAGGCTAATTGGGAACAGGTGGGTGCCATGATTGGGTATAAAAGTAGATTCCATGAAATGCTCAGTCATTCACAAACAAGGATGGGGCGAGGGTCACCACTTTGTCAACAAATGCGAGAGCAAATTGTCGAACAGTTTAAGAACAACATTTCTCAACCAACTATTGCAAGGAATTCAGGGATTTCGCCCTCTACGCTCCGTAATATCATCAAAAGGTTCTGAGAATCTGGAGAAATCCCTGCACGTAAGCAGCTAAGCCCGCGACCTTCCATCCCTCAGGCTGTACTGCATCAACAAGCGACATCAGTGTGTAAAGGATATCACCACACGGGCTCAGGAACACTTCCAAAAACCACTGTTAGTAACTACAGTTTGTTGCTACATCTGTAAGTGCAAGTTAAAACTGTTCTATGCAAAGAGAAAGCCATTTATCAACAACACCCAGAAACGCTTTGCTGGGCTAAAGCTCATCTAAGATGGACTGATGCAAAGTGGAAAAGTGTTCCGTGGTCTGACGAGTCCACATTTCAAATTGTTTTTGGAAACTGTGGATGTCGTGTCCTCCGGAACAAAGAGGAAAAGAACCATTCGGATTGTTCTAGGCGCAAAGTGTAAAAGCCAGCATGTGTGATGGTATGGGGGTGTATTAGTGCCCAAGACATGGGTAACTTACACATCTGTTAATGATTATTTGTAAATTGCAAATTTCTAAGTTCGAACATTAGATATCTTGTCTTTGCAGTCTATTCAATTGAATATAAGTAGAAAAGGATTTGCAAATCATTGTATTCTGTTTTTATTTTCGAATTACACAACGTGCCAACTTCACTGCTTTTGGGCTTTGTAACTAAAGTAATTATCTAGATTACTTCATAAACTGCTGTTTTTCTGAACACTGATCATGGGTTATTTAGAGACTGCCTCACCAACAGAATGGAGTCTTTGTTTGAGCACTCATTTATGGTACGACAGACTAGGTTTTTACGCGCAATGTTAGGATAACCGGGACAGTATATCAAAACATGGAATGTACGGACATTAGGTTTTACAAAAACTGAGCTATCACTGTCACATCATGACTCTTGCATTTGCAATTTCTGAGGGCAATGTCTCAACTGCACTTTATTGCCAAAAGTATTTGGCCACCCATCCAAATGATCAGAATCCGG
The DNA here is from genome assembly GCF_033978785.1 of Entelurus aequoreus. Classification (NCBI taxonomy): domain Eukaryota; kingdom Metazoa; phylum Chordata; class Actinopteri; order Syngnathiformes; family Syngnathidae; genus Entelurus; species Entelurus aequoreus. The sequence goes on from NC_084737.1 coordinate 991,904, forward strand.
TGTCCTAATCACTTGTGTATAAAATCCAGCACTTAGGCATGGAGACTGTTTCTACGAACATTTGTGAAAGAATGGGCCGCTCTCAGTGATTTCCAGCGTGGAACTCTCATAGGATGTCACCTGTGCATCAAATCCAGTCGTGAAATTTCCTCGCTCCTAAACATTCCAAGAAGAGAAAAGGGCTGCATAATACAGAGAGTAGATCCAGCAGAAAATAGACATTATAAACAAAGAGAAGTAGCTAACATAGAAGCGGTCAGGTAATAGACAAATATAATCTATTGCTGTATGCGGAATGAAGGACTTCTTGAATGGAACACTGTGGAAACGAAGCTGAAGGAGCCTGTTGGAGTATGAACTCCGCCGTCCCTCAATTGTCTGGTGGTTGGGTGGGTGGGCAGGATTGTCCATGATGGCCAGCAGTTTGTCCAGTGTCCTCCTGTCCCTCACTGACACAAACGCCTCCGACTGCGTGCCAATAGTTTGGCCGGCTTTCCGGATCAGTTAGTCAATCCGGTTTAAGTCCCTTTTGCTGGTGCTGCTCCCCTAACAAACCACTGTAAAGTACAGTGCACTGGCCACAACACACTGATAAAAGATCTCCAACAGCTTGCTGCACACATTAAAGCAGGGGTGTCCAACTCAAATACAGAGTGGGCCAAAATTTAAAACTGAACAAAGCCAAGGTAGAACAAATTAACCTTTTAATAGGGACCCAAACAAGTTTTGCATTGAATATTGAACAAGCAAGGCTTATATAACTTCATAGTGACATGCAAAATAGAGTTTCAAATAATAATAATAATAATTAAAAAATATCAATGGCATATCAAATACAATTTAAATAAAAATGGAATGCCTCTTTTCTATTTGCAGCTTTCTGAGGTAAATATCAACATTAACTTTTTCCACAGGCTAATAAATTTGAAAATAAAATAATGAATAAACCAAGCATTCAGGACTTTAAACTGCTCAGTTTGCAACACACTGATCTAATCTGATGTGCCCAAGCCAGATACCTGCCATCTTTTCTTGGATGCTAGTTCATTAATGTCGGGGCTCAGGCTTTGAGCTGAGGCAACCTTCATTATCCAACGAAGGTGTTCATCAGTCATTATATCTCGTAGTCCACAATCTTGGGGGCGTGCCTTAAAGGCACTGCTTTTAACGTCCTCTACGAGCTGTCGTCACGTCCGCTTTTCATCCAGTCTAACAACGTGCCGGCCCAGTCACAAAATATGTTAGAAATATACGCCACACTGTGAATCCACACCAAACAAGAATGACAAACACATTTTGGGAGAACATCCGCACCGTAACACAACGTAAACACAACAGAACAAATACCCAGAACCCTTTGCAGTACTAACCGGGATGGTTGGCAAGTATGAGAATTAGCGGTGAATGCGGTGTTACCGCGGCACCACCGCTGTATATAATCGGCGGGCCAGCTCTAGTGTTGATTTGATATCGCCTCAAGGGCCAAGTGAAATTATACGGCGGGCCAAATTTGGCCCGCGGGCAAGAGTTTGACACCCATGCATTAAAGGACCTAAGCTTCCTCAGGAAAAAGAGTCTGCTCATGCCCTTCTTGTATACAGCTTTGCAGTTGTCCTTCCAGTCCAGTTTGCTGTTCAAGTGGAATCCCAGGTACTTGTACTGCACCCTTACCGTTACCTTACCTTACCGTTACAGAGTTAAACAACTTGCACTGAGCCTAGTCTATAAAATCCGCTACACCTCCCTGATACCGAAGTACATGTCAAACTACTTCCTTAATGTAAATGACCGCCATAACCACAACACCAGGGGGAGCTCCACTAACCACGTTAAACCCAGATTCCGAACTAACAAAGGTCTTAACTCATTCTCTTTCTATGCCACATCAATGTGGAATGCGCTCCCAACAGGTGTAAAAGAAAGGGCATCTCTATCCTCCTTCAAAACCGCAATACAAGTTCACCTCCAGGCAGCTACAACCCTAAACTAACACCCTCCCCGGATTGCTAATAATCAAATGTAAACAATCAAATGCAGATACTTTTTCTTTTTCTTATGCCTTCTGATCTCTCTCTCTCTCTCTCTCTCTCTCTCTCTCTCTCTCTCTCTCTCTCTCTCTCTCTCTATGTCCACTACTTGATGTCCATACCCCCCCCCCCCCCATGCCCCCCCCGCCCCTCCACACCCCTGATTGTAAATAATGTAAATAATTCAATGTGATTATCTTGTGTGATGACTGTATTATGATGATAGTATATATGATAGTATATATCTGTATCATGAATCAATTTAAGTGGACCCCGACTTAAACAAGTTGAAAAACTTATTCGGGTGTTACCATTTAGTGGTCAATTGTACGGAATATGTACTTCACTGTGCAACCTACTAATAAAGTCTCAAACCTCCCGGCCCTGGATGTTGATGGGCTCCACTGGGGTCATTCTCTTCTTGAAGTCGATGACCAGCTCTTTGGTCTTGTCCACATTAAGGTATTGATTAAACTCTCAGGGAATGAGATAAAAACAAGTGATTCGATTTTGGGGGTGATACGGTTTGAATACTTTTTTTCTTTTGAAAGGACCTGTGCTCTCTGAGTGCTTTTCTAGTTGCAGTCATGGATTCTGTTACAGGTGCGTGTGAAAATTCAGTTCGGAAGGGGAGTTAATACACATCCATGTGGTACTCCTATACACATATTCTTAGATCATTCCCTTACTAGTGCATGTTGGGGGTCAACGATGTTTAAAGTCTTGGTTGAAGTAAGTAGTAGGGCATTGGTCCAAGGAAGTGTGGATCTTGTAATGGTTGTTATGAAAGATCACTTGTTTTTGGTTTGCTCTTAGGAATACTTATGAATATTTATGCAAGAGTTATTTTGCAACAAATACTTTTAGAGCACAAAATCCTCTTCCAACCTATTTCAGACCATATTAAAACCAGTACGGTAATAGTTGTGTTGCAGACTTGAGTGTTCCCTTTGCACGGTCTTCTTCAAAACAAAACGGTCTACGAAGGCCATGAAGTTCCTCAAGTTTAATTGCAAACACCGTCCTCGTAGTCCACAATCTCCCGGGGAGCTTTGTGTCCCGTTAAAAATGTGGTCCTCTTACTCATTTGCGGCAGAGCACCCAGCCGTGGAGCCTTTTCAAAAGTAGAACAGGCCAGCAGGAGCCGTACCCGTTAGATATTATGCAGGCAGTTCTCAGGCCGCAGCACCCACGGGACCCCATTACCAGCGACACTACCACCAGGCTCTACTTGTACGGTGACAGAGGCAGACGCAGGCGGTAGCGCAAAGACAAAAAGCAATATACGCGGGGAAAATCAGAAGAAAAAAATGACCACACTGTATGGGAGGAAGGGATGGAAAGAGGAGCCATTAAAGGAAAGCAGAAGAGAGAGCATGGATGATTGTCCTGGTGGTATGCTGAACATGACATAAGGGGTGTAGCAATTCATTTTAAAGACCTACTGAAATGATTTTTTAAAATTTAAACGGGGATAGCAGATCCATTCCATGTGTCATACTTGATCATTTCGCGATATTGCCATATTTTTGATGAAAGGATTTAGTAGAGAACATAGACGATAAAGGTCGCAACTTTTGGTCGCTGATAAAAAAAAGCCTTGCCTATACCGGAAGTAGCGTGACGACACCGGAGGAAGGACTCCTCACATTTTACCATTGTTTACAATGCAGCGAGAGAGATTCGGACCGAGAGAGCGACGATTACCCCATTAATTTGAGCGAGGATGAAAGATTTGTGGATGAGGAAAGTGAAAGTGAAGGACTAGAGAGGCAGTGCAGGATGTATCTTTTTTCGCTCTGACCGTAACTTAGGTACAAGCTGGCTCTTTGGATTCCACACTTTCTCCTTTTTCTATTGTGGATCACGGATACTATATCCTCTTGAAAATGAGAGTCGAGAACGCAAAATGGACATTCACAGTGACTTTTATCTCCACGACAATACATCGGCGAAGCTCTTTAGCTACTGAGCTAACGTGATAGCATCGGGCTCAAATGCAGATGGAAACAAAATAAATAAATCCCTGACTGGAAGGATGGACAGAAGATCAACAATACTATTAAACCATGGACATGTAACTACACGGTTAATAATTCAGAGCCTGGCAAAGCTTAACAATGCTGTTGCTAACGACGCCATTGAAGCTAACTTAGCAACGGGACCTCACAGAGCTATGCTAAAAACATTAGCGCTCCACCTACGCCAGCCCTCATCTGCTCATCAACACCCGTGCTCACCTGCGTTCCAGCGATCGACGGAAGGACGAAGGACTTCACCCGATCATCCGTGCGGTCGGCGGCTAGCGTCGGCTAGTGCGTCTGCTATCCAAGTCAAAGTCCTCCTGGTTGTGTTGCTACAGCCAGCCGCTAATACACCGATCCCACCTACAGCTTTATTCTTTGCAGTCTTTTATTGTTCATTAATCAAATTGCAAAAGATTCACCAACACAGATGTCCAGAATACTGTGGAATTTTGAGATGAAAACAGAGCTTTTTTGTATTGGATTCAATGGTGTCCGAATACGTCCGTTTAGCTAGTGACGTCACGCGCATACGTCATCATACATAGACGTTTTCAAGTTTAGCGGGAAATTTACAATTGCACTTTATAAGTTAACCCGGCATGTGTTGCAATGTTAAGATTTCATCATTGATATATAAACTATCAGACTGCGTGGTCGCTAGTATTGGCTTTCAGTAGGCCTTTAAGTTGTTGTTATCCTTCTATGTGTGGACAGTGTTGATTGTCAGGTCATGTACGGATGTACTTTGTGGACGGCGTAAGTTTTTGCTGTCGTCCAGCATTTTGTTTCTGTTTACTTTGTAGCCAATTCAGTTTGACTTTCGTTTAGCACAGCCATTGCCTTTCCCTTTTGTCAGAATAATTGTATCGAAGGGATCAAAAAACTTTGTGTTTCAATGAGTTCCCGGCGAGCAGACAAAAGCTGTCTTTGATCTTACCAATCAAAAGGCTTGGAAAACTCCACTGTGTAGGATGGGAAGCGACATGAAGGTGTCTGTTTCTTTGAGGAAGATTTGGTCTTGACCCGAGATCTACAAAGCGGAGAGGAAGCAGGACCTGACCCCGCCTACAGGCACCTTTTCTTTGAACTGTTTTGTAACCAAAGGCGACGGCTGTTTACCACCCCCCTTCCTTTAGAAACAGCTGTTGCCATGTAATCAGGGAAAGTCCAAATAAAAGAGATGTACAATCTTTCGTCAGAGCGTGGGACGACACTGTCCAAGGGTTCCGGTCTGCCCGTTTCTCCTCATTGAGCCAAATTGAATTATGTCTCTGTTTAATTCCTTGCTTCTTTGTCTGTTTAATAAATTTCATCAGTGTTTGAACCTGACACCTTTCCGTTTCGTAAATTTTTGGTGTAAGCATTACATAACTTTTTACCTGCACACTGCCTCCCGCTTTCGTCTGCATATTGCAGGGGTGCCCAAAGTGCGGCTTGGGGGCCATTTGCGGCCCGCAGCTAATTGTTTACCGGCCTGCCACACATTCTGGAAATGCTATTGCAAAAATAAAAAAAAACATCTAAAAAAGTGGACTGAGGTGAAATCTAACTAGAAAAAGACGCAATGTTGACACAAAGCTGCCATGCAGGCTGTTTTTTTTCTTCTTTTGTCTATCTTTATTTTTCTTTTTTTTTGCCATTGCTCAAAAAAAAAAAAAAAAATCAATGTTATAATGAATTATTGACCTATTCAAGGCTCCAATTATTTCAAATATTTCACTTAAAATGCAGAAAATATTGTGTGGTTGCCATACAAAAACAACGTTTTCTTTGACTAAAGAGCATAAAACAAACAAAATAATAGTTCAAACGTAAAATGGACAGACATATCTGAAGTTGATCTCGTAACTTAAGTGTTGAAAGTAAAAAAAATAAAAAAAATAAAAATGTATCACTTTATATGAGTGGATCCCAAATATATTTAAAGGGATTTTATTTATCTTTTCACTGTGATTACTCAAAAATAAAAATAATCAATGGTGTCTTGCATTATTGATGTTTTTAAGGCTCTAATTACTTCACATCAAACATTGCTTTCTGAATGTTTTGTGCAGTGGGGGAAATACTGCATATTTCACTTTTATTATAAAAAAAAAACAAAGTTGTCTTACAGAAAAGGCATACAACTTTTTATTTTTAATTTTTACTTTATATCAACCTGAAGTTGATATACTGAAGAGATTTACTGTAAGTGTTAAATAAATAATAATAATAATAATTTGACTTATTTTTAACATTTTAATGACTTAGACCCTTTATGGTCCCCGGAAGCCCTAAAGGTAAAAAAAAAAAAAATCCATATACCGTATTACCTTGAATTGCCGCCGGGAATATAGTATTCGCCTGCCTAGAATTTCCGCCGGGTCAAACTCGTCACGTCACGAGTGACACTTCCCCTGTCATCATTTTCAAAATGGAGGAAGCTGATTTCAGTCATTTGAAATCGCATAAAGGGAAGAAAAATAGCAATATTGTGTTATTATATACCGGTAATTGCAATTCTTATTATTAATATTGTTATTTTGTAGTGGTGGAGAGCTGACTTTTTGTTGTTGGAGTTGCGTCTTTCAAAGCGCTTTATTTTGAAAAACCGGTATGCCTCGTTTCACCGCCGGGTCCAACTCGACACTTCACCTTTCAAGGCATCATTTTCCAAAATGGAGGAGGCTAATTTCAATCATTTAAAATCGCATAAAGGGAAGAAGATACAGAGCTATTCAGTAGGATTTAAGGTCCAAGCTATTGAATATGCTAAAAAGAACAGTAAGCAGCTATGTTTTATTAATATACCGTAGCTGCGTGTGTCAAATATGAGTCATTAAATGACTCCCGCCTCCTGGTGGTAGAGGGCGCTAGTGATCCTTCTTGCGACTACCGGTACTGCAGAAGACCGGTGCTGCAGAAGAAGACAACAAGCAGCAACAAGGAAGCGATCGTTTGCTTGCACTTTTAACATGGAGGATTACATATCTAAAATAACACAGTTTTCTAAACTGGACTTTCAATCGAAGCAGGAGGTAATAATTAAAGGAATATCACCATTGAGACAGAGAGACTTTTAAAACTGAAGAAAGATAAGGAAGACTTCTATAAACAAGTTATAGATGCTTTTGGTCAGAAGGAGCTGCACATGGACTCATTTACAAGTAAAGGTAAGACCAGGTTAGAGTGTCCGCCCTGAGATCGGTAGGTTGGAGTTCAAATCCCAGCCGAGTCATACCAAAGACTATAAAAATGGGACCCATAACCTCCCTGCTTGGCACTCAGCAACAAAGGGTTGGAGTTGGGGGTTAAATCACCAAAATGATTCCCGGGCGCGGCGCCGCTGCTGCCCACTGCTCCCCAAGGGGATGGGACTAATGCAGAGGACAAATTTCGCCAGATCTAGTGTGTGTGTGACAATCATTGGTACTTTAATCTTTAATCTTTAAAAATAATAACGTTTTTTTTTATTAAATGTGCTTTTCATGATAAGGTAAGCGCCGGAGTGAGAAGAGGTTTTAAAATAATTAGCGCATGCTAGCCCATTCCGCATGCGTTTGGTAAGCGCAGGAGTGAGAAGAGGTTTTAAATTAATTAGTGCCCCGGCGGCTATTTAAGGAAATACGGTATTTTGTTATGGTTTGAAAAAATCAAAATGGCCCCCGCATGCTTTAATTTTTCCGTGTGCGGCCCTCAGTGGAAAAAGTTTGGACACCCCTGGCATATTGGGATTGGCAACAAACCATCCTCGTCTCACCCGACACATTCCGACTTTTACAAAGCAATTAACTACCTGCTGAAATGGAGTATTACGTGGTCGCCTTGCCGAGTTCTACACAGCACAGACACTAAGCAACGGCACGTTATTTGCAGATTATAATTATTGATTTGCAAAAAATATTTTTTTTGGACCAATTAGGTGAAGTTGCGTAATTACCCAGGGCACACCAGTCAATATCTCACGGCACACTAGTGGTTGAAAAACACCGCTCTATACCACAGGAACACTGTTGGTTTTAAATAAACAAAGGCTGGCCAATCGCGAGTGAAGCTTTAGGGTTGTTGCTAACAAACAAGGGTTTGTGCATACTTGGTGTGTGGTCTCGACTACACAACTACAAACCCCGTTTCCATATGAGTTGGGAAATGGTGTTAGATGTAAATATAAACGGAATACAATGATTTGCAAATCATTTTCAAGCCATATTCAATTGAATGCACTACAAAGACAACATATTTGATGTTCAAACTCATAAACTTTATTTTTTTTTGCAAATATTAATTAACTTAGAATTTCATGGCTGCAACACGTGCCAAAGTAGTTGGGAAAGGGCATGTTCACCACTGTGTTACATGGCCTTTCCTTTTAACAACACCCAGTAAAGGTTTGGGAACTGAGGAGACACATTTTTGAAGTGGAATTCTTTGCCATTCTTGCTTGATGTACAGCTTAAGTTGTTCAACAGTCCGGGGGTCTCCCTTCTGCTATTTTAGGCTTCACACATTTTCAATGGGAGACAGGTCTGGACTACAGGCAGGCCAGTCTAGTACCCGCACTCTTTTACTATGAAGCCACGTTGATGTAACACGTGGCTTGGCATTGTCTTGCTGAAATAAGCAGGGGCGTCCATGGTAACGTTGCTTGGATGGCAACATATGTTGCTCCAAAAGCTGTATGTACCTTTCAGCATTAATGGTGCCTTCACAGATGTGTAAGTTACCCATGTCTTGGGCACTAATACACCCCCATACCATCACACATGCTGCCTTTTACACTTTGCGCCTAGAACAATCCGGATGGTTCTTTTCCTCTTTGGTCCGGAGGACACGACGTCTACAGTTTCCAAAAACAATTTGAAATGTGGACTCGTCAGACCGCAGAACACTTTCCCCACTTTGCATCAGTCCATCTCAGATGAGCTCGGGCCCAGCGAAGCCGACGGCGTTTCCGGGTGTTGTTGATAAACGGTTTTCACCTTGCATAGGAGAGTTTTAACTCGCACTTACAGATGTAGCGACCAACTGTAGTTACTGACGGTGGGTTTCTGAAGTGTTCCTGAGCCCATGTGGTGATATCCTTTACACACACTGATGTGGCTTGTTGATGCAGTACAGCCTGAGGGATGGAAGGTCACGGGCTTAGCTGCTTACGTGCAGTGATTTCTCCAGATTCTCTGAACCCTTTGATGATATTACGGAGCGTGGATGGTGAAATGCGTAAATTCCTTGCAATAGCTGGTTGAGAAAGGGTTTTCTTAAACTGTTCAACAATTTGCTCTCGCATTTGTTGACAAAGTGGCGACGCTCGCCCCGTCCTTGTTGGTGAATGACTGAGCATTTCATGGAATCTACTTTTATACCCAATCATGGCACCCACCTGTTCCCAATTCGCCTGTTCACCTGAACGCAATTTCCCAACTCATATGGAAACGGGGTTTGTAGTTACTGGAAAGTATCAGTTCCTGTGTACGCTCTGCCAGGCGTTGAACGTCTCCCTCACCAGTTGCTGGAGAAAACGGTCGCCGTGACAGACGAGCTGTCGCCATTTCACACAGGCAGATGCGGGCCCTCGATCTCCGTCTGTTGTCGTTTGTTTCGCAGCGCAAAGCGAGTCAATTATCTAACGAGCGTCTAACGAGACGATGAGACCGATTAAGATGGCGGCGCGTGCGATGACGGTAATTATGACGGAGACACCGGGGTCAGCGTCAGGAAGAGGCAGCAAGGATGCGCGACAACGGCGTTCAAAGTGCACGCGCCGTGCGCGCGCACGCCTATAAATACATTTAATTGCAAAGTCGTCCACGTCGTGTCAGCGTTCGCCGAGCATGTGCTGTTAATGAGGAGTAGCTCGGCTTTGACACATTTCCAGGCTGTTGAATTAAAGCGGCGTAAATAGCCTGCGAGCGTGCGCTAAATTGATGCACGTGGCGTAAAAAAAGTAGGCAAATACAACTTCTAGTATCAAGGGACGTTATATACAAAGTATATCCGCCACGGAATGCTACACTTATGGTAGATTTGTATTTGTAAAAAGCACTTTACATTGAGCAAACAACCTCAAAGTGCTTACAGTGTGTTAAAAAAATTAAATAAAAAGATAATAATTAGGGATGTCCGATAATGGCTTTTTGCCGATATCCGATATTCCGATATTGTCCAACTCTTTAATTACCGATACCGATATCAACCGATATATGCAGTCGTGGAATTAACACATTATTATGCCTAATTTGGACAACCAGGTATAGTGAAGATAAGGTACTTTTAAAAAAAACTCAAATAAAATAAGATAACTAAATTAAAAACATTTTCTTGAATAAAAAAGAAAGTAAAACAATATAAAAACAGTTACATAGAAACTAGTAATGAATGAAAATGAATAAAATTAACTGTTAAAGGTTAGTACTATTAGTGGAGCAGCAGCACGCACAATCATGTGTGCTCACGGACTGTATCCCTTGCAGACTGTATTGATATATATTGATATATAATGTAGGAAGCAGAATATTGATAACAGAAAGAAATGGGGGGAGGGAGGTTTTTTTAGGTTGGTGCACTAATTGTAAGTGTATCTTGTGTTTTTTATGTTGATTTAATAAAAAAAACCCAAAAAAACAAAAAAAAAACGATACAGATAATAAAAAACCGATACCGATAATTTCCGATATTACATTTTAACGCATTTATCGGCCGATAATATCGGCATATTATCGGACATCCCTAATAGAAACTTGTAATGAATGAAACTTAGTAAAATTAACTGTTAAAGGTTAGTACTATTAGTGGAGCAGCAGCACGCACAATCATGTGTGCTTACGGACTGTATCCCTTGCAGACTGTATTGATATATATTGATATATAATGTAGGAAGCAGAATATTGATAACAGAAAGAAATGGGGGGAGGGAGGTTTTTTTAGGTTGGTGCACTAATTGTAAGTGTATCTTGTGTTTTTTATGTTGATTTAATAAAAAAAAACCAAAAAAACCAAAAAAAAACGATACAGATAATAAAAAACCGATACCGATAATTTCCGATATTACATTTTAACGCATTTATCGGCCGATAATATCGGCATATTATCGGACATCCCTAATAGAAACTTGTAATGAATGAAACTTAGTAAAATTAACTGTTAAAGGTTAGTACTATTAGTGGAGCAGCAGCACGCACAATCATGTGTGCTTACGGACTGTATCCCTTGCAGACTGTATTGATATATATTGATATATAATGTAGGAAGCAGAATATTGATAACAGAAAGAAATGGGGGGAGGGAGGTTTTTTGGGTTGGTGCACTAATTGTAAGTGTATCTTGTGTTTTTAATGTTGATTTAATAAAAAAAAAAAAAAGAAAAGAAAAAACGATACAGATAATAAAAAAAAACGATACCGATAATTTCCGATATTACATTTTAACGCATTTATCGGCCGATAATATCGGCGGGCCGATATTATCGGACATCCCTAATAGAAACTAGTAATGAATGAAAATGAGTAAAATGAAGTGTTAAAGGTTAGTACTATTAGTGGAGCAGCAGCACGCACAATCATGTGTGCTTACGGACTGTATCCCTTGCAGACTGTATTGATATATATTGATATATAATGTAGGAACCAGAATATTAATAACAGAAAGAAATGGGAGAGGGAGGTTTTTTGGGTTGGTGCACTAATCGTAAGTGTATCTTGTGTTTTTTATGTTGATTTAATAAAAAACAAACAAAAAAAAACAAAAACGATACAGATAATAAAAAAACAGATACCGATAATTTCCGATATTACATTTTAACGCATTTATCGGCCGATCGGACATCCCCAATAGAAACTAGTAATGAATGAAAATTAGTAAAATTAACTGTTAAAGGATAGTACAATTAGTGGAGCAGCAGCACGCACAATCATGTGTGCTTACGGACTGTATCCCTTGCAGACTGTATTGATATATATTGATATATAATGTAGGAAGCAGAATATTGATAACAGAAAGAAATGGGGGGAGGGAGGTTTTTTGGGTTGGTGCACTAATTGTAAGTGTATCTTGTGTTTTTTATGTTGATTTAATAAAAAAAAACATAAAAACAACAAAAAAAAACCCGATACAGATAATAAAAAAAACGATACCGATAATTTCCGATATTACATTTTAACGCATTTATCGGCCGATAATATCGGCATATTATCGGACATCCCTAATAGAAACTAGTAATGAATGAAACTTAGTAAAATTAACTGTTAAAGGTTAGTACTATTAGTGGAGCAGCAGCACGCACAATCATGTGTGCTTACGGACTGTATCCCTTGCAGACTGTATTGATATATATTGATATATAATGTAGGAACCAGAATATTGATAACAGAAAGAAATGGGGGGAGGGAGGTTTTTTGGGTTGGTGCACTAATTGTAAGTGTATCTTGTGTTTTTTATGTTGATTTAATAAAAAAAAAAAAAAAAAAAAAAAAAAAAAAAAAAAAAAAACGATACAGATAATAAAAAAAACGATACCGATAATTTCCGATATTACATTTTAACGCATTTATCGGCAGATAATATCGGACATCCCTAATAGAAACTAGTAATGAATGAAAATGAGTCAAATTAACTGTTGAAGGTTAGTACTATTAGTGAAGCAGCAGCACGCACAATCATGTGTGCTTACGGACTGTATCCCTTGCAGACTGTATTGATATATATTGATATATAATGTAGGAACCAGAATATTGATAACAGAAAGAAATGGGGGGAGGGAGGTTTTTTGGGTTGGTGCACTAATTGTAAGTGTATCTTGTGTTTTTTATGTTGATTTAATAAAAAAAACAAAAAAACAAACAAAAAAAACCCGATACAGATAATAAAAAAACCGATACCGATAATTTCCGATATTACATTTTAACGCATTTATCGGCCGATAATATCGGCATATTATCGGACATCCCTAATAGAAACTAGTAATGAATGAAACTTAGTAAAATTAACTGTTAAATGTTATTACTATTAGTGGAGCAGCAGCACGCACAATCATGTGTGCTTACGGACTGTATCCCTTGCAGACTGTATTGATATATATTGATATATAATGTAGGAACCAGAATATTGATAACAGAAAGAAATGGGGGGAGGGAGGTTTTTTGGGTTGGTGCACTAATTGTAAGTGTATCTTGTGTTTTTTATGTTGATTTAATAACAAAAAAACAAAAAAAACAAAAACGAAACAGATAATAAATAAAACGATATTGATAATTTCCGATATTACATTTTAACACATTTATCGGCCGATAATATCGGCAGGCCGATATTATCGGACATCCCTAATAGAAACTAGTAATGAATGAAAATGAGTAAAATTAACTGTTAAAGGTTAGTACTATTAGTGGAGCAGCAGCACGCACAATCATGTGTGCTTACGGACTGTATCCCTTGCAGACTGTATTGATATATATTGATATATAATGTAGGAACCAGAATATTGATAACAGAAAGAAATGGGGGGAGGGAGGTTTTTTGGGTTGGTGCACTAATTGTAAGTGTATCTTGTGTTTTTTATGTTGATTTAATAAAAAAAAACAAAACAAAAAAAAAACGATACAGATAATAAAAAAACGATACCGATAATTTCCGATATTACATTTTAACGCATTTATCGGCCGATAATATCGGACATCCCTAATAGAAACTAGTAATGAATGAAAATGAGTCAAATTAACTGTTAAAGGTTAGTACTATTAGTGAAGCAGCAGCACGCACAATCATGTGTGCTTACGGACTGTATCCCTTGCAGACTGTATTGATATATATTGATATATAATGTAGGAAGCAGAATGTTGATAACAGAAAGAAATGGGGGGAGGGAGGTTTTTTGGGTTGGTGCACTAATTGTAAGTGTATGTTGTGTTTTTTATGTTGATTTAATAACAAAAAACAAAAAAAACAAAAACGAAACAGATAATAAATAAAACGATATTGATAATTTCCGATATTACATTTTAACACATTTATCGGCCGATAATATCGGCAGGCCGATATTATCGGACATCCCTAATAGAAACTAGTAATGAATGAAAATGAGTCAAATTAACTGTTAAAGGTTAGTACTATTAGTGGACCAGCAGCACGCACAATCATGTGTGCTTACGGACTGTATCCCTTGCAGACTGTATTGATATATATTGATATATAATGTAGGAAGCAGAATATTGATAACAGAAAGAAATGGGGGGAGGGAGGTTTTTTTGGGTTGGTGCACTAATTGTAAGTGTATCTTGTGTTTTTTATGTTGATTTAATAACAAAAAAACAAAAAAAACAAAAACGAAACAGATAATAAATAAAACGATATTGATAATTTCCGATATTACATTTTAACACATTTATCGGCCGATAATATCGGCAGGCCGATATTATCAGACATCCCTAATAGAAACTAGTAATGAATGAAAATGAGCAGCAGCACGCACAATCATGTGTGCTTACGGACTGTATCCCTTGCAGACTGTATTGATATATATTGATGTATAATGTAGGAAGCAGAATATTGATAACAGAAAGAAATGGGGGGAGGGAGGTTTTTTGGGTTGGTGCACTAATTGTAAGTGTATCTTGTGTTTCTTATGTTGATTTAATAAAAAAAACAAAAAACAAAAACAAAAAACGATACAGATAATAAAAAAAACGATACCAATAATTTCCGATATTACATTTTAACGCATTTATCGTTCAATAATATCAGCAGGCCGATATTATCGGACATCTCTAATAGAAACTAGTAATGAATGAAAATGTGTAAAATTAACTGTTAAAGGTTAGTACTATTAGTGGAGCAGCAGCACGCACAATCATGTTTGCTTACGGACTGTATCCCTTGCAGACTGTATTGATATATATTGATATATAATGTAGGAACCAGAATATTGATAACAGAAAGAAATGGGGGGAGGGAGGTTTTTTGGGTTGGTGCACTAATTGTAAGTGTATCTTGTGTTTTTTATGTTGATTTAATAAAAAACAACAACAACAACAAAAAACAAACAAAAAAAACAATACAGATAATAAAAAAAACCGATACCGATAATTTCCGATATTACATTTTAACGCATTTATCGGCCGATAATATCGGCTGGCCGATATTATCGGACATCCCTAATAGAAACTAGTAATGAATGAAAATGAGTAAAATTAACTGTTAAAGGTTAGTACTATTAGTGGAGCAGCAGCACGCACAATCATGTGTGCTTACGGACTGTATCCCTTGCAGACTGTATTGATATATATTGATGTATAATGTAGGAACCAGAATATTGATAACAGAAAGAAACAACCCTTTTGTGTGAATGAGTGTGAATGGGGGAGGGATGTTTTTTGGGTTGGTGCACTAATTGTAAGTGTATCTTGTGTTTTTTATGTTGATTTAATAAAAAAAACAAACAAACAAAAAAATGATACAGATAATAAAAAAACCGATACCGATAATTTCCGATATTACATTTTAACGCATTTATCGGCCGATAATATTGGCAGGCCGATATTATCGGACATCCCTAATAGAAACTAGTAATGAATGAAAATGAGAAAAATTTAACTGTTAAAGGTTAGTACTATTAGTGGAGCAGCAGCACGCACAATCATGTGTGCTTACGGACTGTATCCCTTGCAGACTGTATTGATATATATATTGATATATAATGTAGGAACCAGAATATTGATAACAGAAAGAAACAACCCTTTTGTGTGAATGAGTGTAAATGGGGGAGGGATGTTTTTTGGGTTGGTGCACTAATTGTAAGTGTATCTTGTGTTTTTTATGTGCATTTAATAAAAAAATAAAATAAAATAAAAACAAACAACCCAAAAAACGATACCGATAATAAAAAAAAATGGTGGGTTCAATAACGCCACCATCTGGTCTGTTTGTCAGGAAAATAATCGGCACAGGCAACACATTCGGGGTGCATGTTTTTTGACCAAATGTTACACTTCCGTCTCCAGCTTTTCATGATATGGTGAGTTGGTGTGCTAAACCCAAACCGGTGCGATACAACCTGGAAGGTGAAGGGGAACAGTCTGGTGGTCAAGCACGGCTGCCCCAAGTGACCTGGCCTCTTGCCTCCACCCGTCAGCCGCAGGATAATTTCATCCTCCATTGAGCAAGGGGGCAGATGGGAGTAAGGCCCACGCTAACGCCCTTTCGCTTAGAACCCCGGGATTGACGCAGCTCCCCGACGGCCGATGAGTTTGTAGAGATGCACGTAACAAGGGTGACTTGGTGAGGCTGACTGCTCTAATGGAAGGTTATCCATACCATGGCCGTACCTATTTGTTTGAGGTCAGCAGCAACGTTCCCTCTAAGGTGCAATTGCGCACTGCTCAAGCGTCCTCTGCGCACGGCAAATCTATGCCACGCACAAAATCCAATAAAGAAAATAAGCGCATAACAATTTTCGACACACGGATTCGTCCTCATTGTTCAAATATCGTAACGTCTGTCGAGGCGCTTTGAGGACATGAATTTGTTCATCGATTACTTTACTGAGCTAAACTCTTCTATAAACACATCACCAAAACATTAGTAAAAAAATATATCTAGCAAAAGTGGTCATTTTCTGCAGTACAAACCAGAACAAAAGCAACTTTGTTATATCAACAGCAGCCGCTGGCTCTTTCTCACTTGCGCCAACACATCACTTAGCCAGTGATGCGTTTACAGCCACACAAAAAGTGGGACAACTCCAACACCACACATAAAGTGTCATTCCAGGTCCTTACACTATGATTTACCAATCACACGTGTGCTTATTCTAGTGTCATTTATTAGGAATCTTCATTTATAAATACGAATCATGAAATGCTGTTAGTATATTAAATAAATACTAATAAAAATATATTTTTTACAAAACAGGAAGTTGCAGGAATGTACACATGATCCCCTGCTTACATCTCATTGTGCAACATGTGGATGTTTTAATGGCAACTAAATGCAATGTCTGAAAGGGGTGCAAATTATTTCCAACAATACTAGTACAAACCCCGTTCCAAACCCCATAATGCGCCACACATTTTCAATGGGAGACAGGTCTGGACTACAGGCAGGCCAGTCTAGTACCCGCACTCTTTTACTATGAAGCCACCTTGATGTAACACGTGGCTTGGCATTGTCTTGCTGAAATAAGCAGGGGCGTCCATGATATGCAGCAATGCAGGTTTCCCGCGAAGGAAATACATTTTTGGGAGGCAATCACATTCTGGCACAACACCCGCAAATATAAACAAAACAAAACACCGGCGGGAAGTGATAATCGATAATGCGGAAATGCGCGCGTGATTTCAATGCGTGAAAAGACAAAAAAAAAAGTGTGTTAACGCCAACATTGATTATGAAGAAGTATTGAAGTATAAAAATACATATAACCATTTGTCAGGTTCAAACACCGAACTATCTATTAAACAAGACAAGAAGCAAGGAATCAAACAGAGACAGGATTCAATTTAGCTCATGAGGAGAGCGCGTGGACCTGCGCCCTCGAACAGTGTCGCCCCCACGCTCTGAGGAAAGAGTTTCACGCCTACTTATTTATTTAGGCATCCCCAGCTGCTTCTAAGGGGAGGGGTCTCATTATACAGCAGCTGCACTGGGTCATAAACAGCTCAAACAAAAGGTGCTTGGAGCGGTGTCAGGTTTGCCCCCCCTCTGCTTGTAGATTTCGGGTCCTGATAAGGTCCTTCCCGTGGCTGTCCAAGTACTGAGAAACCGACACCTCTACGGCACATTCCATCGCACACAGTGGAGTTTTACAAGCTGTCCGCCTTTTGCTTGATACGATCAAAGACAGCTTTGTAAGCACCAGTGGATGGTAACCCGGGCGAACGGTCTTCACGCAGGGCAACCTGAACTTATAGAAAATAAGTTGTGTGATAAATTATATACAATTATTCTGACACCAGTGATGAAGGCTAATTTTTTAAGGCAATCGGCTACGTTCTTGATAAGTGTTAGAATAATGATGTATATATTATCACACTAACTTTAGTATGCTTAAAGTCCATTGCTTTAGTTATTAGCTATTGTGCTCAAGTTAGACTTTTCCAATCTATGCAAGGACATCTTCTTGTCTGAGGGGTGGCCTCAGCCACAGATGTTATCTTTGTTTTAGCCCGCTAACAGCCAAGGACTTCAAGGACCTCAACGAACATAAGATGACAACACGCAACAAGGCGAAATCACAAGGCACCCAGCACATTCCGTCACGTATTGTGCGTCCTGGACCTGCTTTGCATAATATACAGTATGTCAGGGGTCACCAACGCGGTGCCCGCGGGCACCAGGTAGCCCGTAAGGACCAGATGAGTAGCCCGCTGGCCTGTTCTAAAAATAGCTCAAATAGCAGCACTTACCAGTGAGCTGCCTCTATTTTTTAAATTTGATTTATTTACTAGCAAGCTGGTCTCGCTTTGCCCGACATTTTTAATTCTAAGAGAGACAAAACTCAAATAGAATTTGAAAATCCAAGAAAATATTTTAAAGACTTGGTCTTCACTTGTTTAAATAAATTCATTATTTTTTTTACTTTGCTTCTTATAACGTTTAGAAAGACAATTTTAGAGAAAAAATACAACCTTAAAAATGATTTTAGGATTTTTAAACACATATACCTTTTTACCTTTTAAATTCCTTCCTCTTCTTTCCTGACAATTTAAATCAAAGTTTAAGTAAATTTATTTTTTTTATTGTAAAGAATAATAAATACATTTTAATTTAATTCTTCATTTTAGCTTCTGTTTTTTCGACGAAGAATATTTGGGAAATATTTCTTCAAACTTATTATGATTAAAATTAAAAAAAATTATTCTGGCAAATCTAGAAAATCTGTAGAATCAAATTTAAATCTTATTTCAAAGTCTTTTGAATTTCTTTTAAAATTTTTGTTCTGGAAAATCTAGAAGAAATAATGATTTGTCTTTGTTAGAAATATAGCTTGGTCCAATATGTTATATATTCTAACAAAGTGCAGATTGGATTTTAACCTATTTAAAACATGTCATCAAAATTCTAAAATTAATCTTAAATAGGAAAAATTACTAATGATGTTCCATAAATTATTTTATTAATTTTTTCAAAAAGATTTGAATTAGCTAGTTTTTCTCTTCTTTTTTTCGGTTGAATTTTGAATTTTAAAGAGTCGAAATTGAAGATAAACTATGTTTCAAAATTTAATTGTCATTTTTTTCCCGTGTTTTCTCCTCTTTTAAACCGTTCAATTAAGTGTAAATATCATTAATTATTAATAATAACATAGAGTTAAAGGTAAATTGAGCAAATTGTATCAAACTGGTAGCGCTTCGCATTAATCAGTACCCAAGAAGTAGCTCTTGGTTTCAAAAAGGTTGGTGACCCCTGCAGTATGTGATCACTCCTTTTAGAGGCGGCCTTAGTATTGTTGACTGTGGAACTCCTGAATAAATAGAGGGACGCAGGAGCTGAACCTTACAGCGTAGGGCGAGACTGTGACTAAGTGTGCAGCTCCATGCGTTCTCCTCATTAGCTAAATTGAACTCCGTCTCTGCATGATTCCTTGCTTCTTGTCTGATTAATAGACGTCATCAGTGTTTGAACCTGACAATAAGACACATGGAACATATTTTAGTGATTGTACGATGTATTTATATTTAATATGTCATATTAAGCTCCGCTTTACCGGGGAAATTGTAGAAACCAAAGTCAACCAAAAGTAGTCTTTAGTGAAAACGGTGCTAACTGTGTATTGTTTTTTTTTCTTCCAGGAAGCAAATATAGTCCATATCTGTCACTGGTGATCAACCTTGTGGAAAAAAAAGGGGCATCAAACCACATCTGACCCCTAAACCAAATGACATTTTAGTCAAAAGGTCACAGACAAATTCCAGCAGCGCACCATCGCCATCCGGGTGACTTTAATTCAAATTGCCAGGGCGAGGTTGAAGGCCGCGACACTGTTTGTGGCGACGTCGCCCTCCATTCTCATTAAAAAAAAAAATACCCCAAAACATGTACATTGTATTTAAATGTCAACGTTACAAGAAGATTTCAAACTCCACTTTTGTGTTATGCAACGTAGTGTACATAAACACACACACACCAAATGACAGCTTCTATTATCGTCGGGACGTTTCTCCCCTTGCGGTGAAATGACCTTGTTGTCATTCATCTTCATCGCAACCCCCTGAGGCGCAACAAGGAAAGGATGATTGGAAGATAAAGACAGAGCGTGAGGAGACACAACCAGCAGAACAAATAGAAAAGTCCGGGACCTTTTGAATGTGCTACGGACGCAGAGCGTTCATTCTACGATGGGGGGAATGAATGACCACTGTGACAGCACATGGTGAAGAACTATGCAGACTTGTGGCTCGCAGCTAGTAAGTGACCAAACAAGACGTGGAAGTTTTTACTTAAAAATGTCTACAAAGGTCTGCCTGGTTGTGGTAACGAACTTTATGTGCTGTGTATCTTGTAGAATCGGAAGGGATGAAAACAATATTATTCAGCTAGAGTAGCGTAAAATAGACTTTTCTATACTCGGTACTCACAGTATCAATCAATCAATCAATCAATGTTTATTTATATAGCCCTAAATCACAAGTGTCTCAAAGGGCTGCACAAGCCACAACGACATCCTCGGTACAGAGCCCACATACGGGCAAGGAAAAACTCACCCCGGTGGGACGTCGGTGAATGGCGATGAGAAACCTTGGAGAGGACCGCATATGTGGGTAACCCCCCCCCCTCTAGGGGAGACCGAAAGCAACGGATGTCGAGTGGGTCTGACATAATATTGTGAAAGTCCAGTCCACAGTGGATCCAACACATCAGCGAGAGTCCAGTCCATAGTAGGGCCAGCAGGAAACCATCCCGAGCGGAGACGGGTCAGCAGCGCAGAGATGTCCCCAACCGATGCACAGGCTAGTGGTCCACCCGGGGTCCCGACTCTGGACAGCCAGCACTTCATCCATGGCCACCGGACCTATGCAACTCCCCCTTGCAAGGGACAGGGGAGAAGAGGAGAGAAGAAAAGAAACGGCAGATCAACTGGTCTAAAAAGGGGGGTCTATTTAAAGGCTAGATTATACAAATGAGTTTTAAGATGGGACTTAAATGCTTCTACTGAGGTAGCATCTCTAACTGGTACCGGGAGGGCATTCCAGAGTACTGGAGCCCCAATAGAAAACGCTCTATAGCCCGCAGACTTTTTTTTGGGCTCTGGGAATCACTAATAAGCCGGAGTTCTTTGAACGCAGATTTCTTGTCGGGACATATGGTACAATACAATCGGCGTTAATTGTGAGAAGAGTCACTCGTAACGTTAGCTGACCCTGTTGTTGGGCCAGATGATGCATTCCGTTTGTACTGGGAAGTCAGGAATTCCAAAAGTCGGAAATTTCGAGTTCCTAGTCAGAAATTTCAAGTTTCACCCAAGGTCGATTATTCGACTAGGAAATTTGACTTTCAAAGATATGTACATATATATACACTACCGTTCAAAAGTTTGGGGTCACATTGAAATGTCCTTATTTTTGCAGGAAAAGCACTGTACTTTTCAATGAAGATAACTTTAAACTAGTCTTAACTTTAAAGAAATACACTCTATACATTGCTAATGTGGTAAATGACTATTCTAGCTGCAAATGTCTGCTTTTTGGTGCAATATCTACATAGGTGTATAGAGGCCCATTTCCAGCAACTATCACTCCAGTGTTCTAATGGTACAATGTGTTTGCTCATTGGCTCAGAAGGCTAATTGATGATTAGAAAACCCTTGTGCAATCATGTTCTGAAAACAGTTTAGCTCGTTACAGAAGCTACAAAACTGACCTTCCTCTGAAAAGATTGAGTTTCTGGAGCATCACATTTGTGGGGTCAATTAAACGCTCAAAATGGCCAGAAAAAGAGAACTTTCATCTGAAACTCGACAGTCTATTCTTGTTCTTAGAAATGAAGGCTATTCCACTAAATTGTTTGGGTGACCCCAACATTTTGAACGGTAGTGTACATGCATGTACACTACCGTTCAAAAGTTTGGGGTATGTATGTCACGGTAGTGTACAAATATGTACACTACCGTTCAAAAGTTTGGGGCCACCCAAACAATTTAGTGGAATAACCTTAATTTCTAAGAACAAGAATAGACTGTCGAGTTTCATATGAAAGTTCTCTTTTTCTGGCCATTTTGAGCATTTAATTGAGCCCACAAATGTGATGCTCCAGAAACTCAATCTGCTCAAAGGAAGGTCAGTTTTGTAGCTTCTGTAACGAGCTAAAGTGTTTTCAGATGTGTGAACATGATTGCACAAGGGTTTTCTAATCATCAATTAGCCTTCTGAGCCAATGAGCAAACACATTGTACAATTAGAACACTGGAGTGATAGTTGCAGGAAATGGGCCTCTATACACCTATGTAGATATTGCACCAAAAAGCAGACATTTGCAGCTAGAATAGTCATTTACCACATTAGCAATGTATAGAGTGTATTTCTTTAAAGTTTAGACTAGTTTAAAGTTATCTTCATTGAAAAATAAGAACATTTTAATGTGACCCCAAACTTTTGAACGGTAGTGTGTATATATATATATATATATATATATATATATATATATATATATATATATATATATATATATATATATATATATATATATATATATATATATATATATATATATATATATATATATATATATATATATATATATATATATATATATGTATATATATATATGTATGTATATATATTTGCAAATAATTTTCAAGCCATATTCAGTTGAATATGCTACAAAGACAACATATTTGATGTTCAAACTGATAAACATTTTTTTTGTGTGCAAATAATCATTAACTATAGAATTTGATGGCAGCAACACGTGACAAAGAAGTTGGGAAAGGTGGCAATAAATACTGATAAAGTTGAGGAATGCTCATCAAACACTTATTTGGAACATCCCACAGGTGAACGGGCAAATTGGGAACAGGTGGGTGCCATGATTGGGTATAAAAGTAGATTCCATGAAATGCTCAGTCATTCACAAACAAGGACGGGGCGAGGGTCACCACTTTGAGTTTGAGTTTGAGTTTGAGTTTGAGTTTATTTCGAACATGCAAGCATACAACATGATACATCACAATTTCCAGTTTCTCTTTTCAACATGTTCGAAAAGGAGTAGGAAGAAGCAGAGCTTATTTAATCCTACCCCTTTTCTTTACATAACAGTTGCTGAAACTTTTTTTATTCACTTCCTGTTCTCAATTTTTTCACAATAAACTCCATATGTAATCACAATAAAAATAAATAAATAAATAATAGTAAGAATTTAATAATAATAATTGGTGAAGAAAGTCATATTTCATATGATGAGATAAGTAAGATTACTTTAAGAATGGATGAATGAATGGATGAAATAAATTGAAAATGTTTGTCATGGTTCTTCTTCTTTGTACTTTGTAAACACTTTAAGTTTGAAGAGTTTCTTGAAGTGGATCATATTAGTACATTGTTTGATTGCTTTGCTTAATCCATTCCATAATTTAATTCCACATACTGATATACTGAAGGTCTTAAGTGTTGTACGTGCAAACAAATGTTTTAAATTACGTTTTTCTCTAAGATTATATTTCTCCTCTTTTGTTGAGAAGAATTGTTGTATATTCTTGGGTAGCAGGTTATAGTTTGCTTTGTGCATAATTTTAGCTGTTTGCAAATTCACTATGTCGTGGAATTTCAGTATCTTTGATTCAATAAATAAAGGGTTTGTATGTTCTCTATATCCAACATTATGTATTATTCTAACTGATCTGTTTTGTAACACCGTTAATGAATGAAGTGTACTTTTGTAGTTATTTTCCCATATTTCTACACAGTAGCTCAGATATGTAACACTAGTGAGCAGTATAGACTATGAAGTGATTTTTTGTCTAGAACATGTTTAGCTTTATTCATTATTGACGTGTTTCTTGCTACTTTATGTTGTATATTTTTTACGTGAGATTTCCAGTTCAATTTATCATCAATCAATATACCTAGAAATTTGGTTTCATTTACTCTTTCAATTTCTATTCCGTCTATTTGTATTTGTGTTTGACTTTCTCTTCTACTATTACCAAATAGCATTATTTTAGTTTTACTAAGATTCAACGATAGTCTGTTTTTGTCAAACCATCTTTTTAATTTGTTAATTTCTTCTGCTATTATTTGTATTATCTCCTGTGTGTTCTCTCCTGAACAAAACGCTGTTGTATCATCCGCAAATAATACTAACTTTAAATCTTTTGTAACTTTACAAATGTCATTTATATAGAGATTGAATAATTTAGGTCCTAATATTGATCCCTGAGGTACACCACAGGATATATTTAGCGTTGTAGACGTGTGTTCGCCTAGCTTCACGTATTGTTTCCTGTTCGTTAGATAACTTCTTATCCAGTTTAAGACTAACCCTCTGATGCCATA
This sequence comes from Entelurus aequoreus, assembly GCF_033978785.1. Taxonomy (NCBI): domain Eukaryota; kingdom Metazoa; phylum Chordata; class Actinopteri; order Syngnathiformes; family Syngnathidae; genus Entelurus; species Entelurus aequoreus. The sequence continues at coordinate 1,016,411 of NC_084737.1, forward strand.
TCGTTCTAGTTTTTTGATTAAAATATTGTGATTAATTGTGTCAAATGCTTTAGTTAGATCCATAAAAACTGCTGCTGCACATTTTTTACTATCTATTGCATTGGTAATTTCTTCTGTAATTTCAATTAAAGCCATTGAAGTTGAGACATTAGCTCTGTATCCATATTGGTTCTCTTCGAGTATTCTATTTTTATTTATGAAACTCTCTAATCTGTTATTAAACAGTTTTTCAATGATTTTAGAAAATTGTGGAAGTAAAGAAACAGGTCTATAATTTGTAAATTGATGTTTATCTCCAGTCTTATAAATTGGTGCAACTTTAGCTATTTTCATTTTGTTTGGAAATGTACCTGTTTGAAATGATAGGTTACTAATATACATTAATGGTCCTGAGATCTCTTCTATAACCTTTTTTATCATATCCATATCAATTCCATTACAATCAGTTGAAGTCTTAGATTTACTATTTCCTCCTGTGTCACATTACTGAGGAACATGGAGTTGGGATTTCGCTCTATGGTATCATTATAGTCCTCAATTGGAACTGGGTCTGGAATCCTTTCTTCCAATTTTGGTCCAATATTTACAAAATAATTATTGAAGCTTTCAACTACTTCCTTTATGTTGTCATTGTTTTTATTTCCGTCTAAAAAGTATTGAGGGTAGTCCCTCTTTGTGCCATTTTTAATAATGCTATTGAGGATGCCCCATGTTGCTCTCATATTATTTTTGTTCCTGTCCAATAATTCACTGTAATATTCTTTTCTACATGATCGTAGTATTTCTGTTAACTTTTTTTTATACTTTTTGTACTTAATTTCTGCCTCTATAGTTCTTTGTGCTATAAATTCTCTATATAGTGTATTCTTCTTCTTACAAGCATTTTTTAATCCTTTTGTCATCCATGGTTGGTTATTCTTTCTCTGTTTATTACTAAGTTGTATCCATGGACAATGTTTGTCATAAAGTATTATGAACTTGTTTAAGAAATGTTCATATGCTTCATCAACCTCTTTTTCATTGTACACATTGTCCCAATCTTGCTTTTGTAGCTCAATTTTGAAGGCAGTCATCCTCTTCTCTGTGCACAGTCTTCGAAATGTCCTTTTGTCTTCCATGTTCTTCTTGTAGTGTCCATCATATATTGTAAAAACTGGCAGATGATCACTAACGTCGGTAATAAGTAGACCACTTGTAGTGTTATTGTCAAACTCATTGGTAAAAATATGATCAATAAGCGTGGCACATTGTCCTGTGATTCTGCTTGGCTTTGTGATTTTTGGATATAAACTGATGCTGTACATTGTATCAATGAAGTCATCAATAGACTTTTGCTTGTTAGGGTTCAATAAGTCAATATTAAAGTCACCACATAAGAACATTATTCTTTCACCATTATCCATGTAAGTAGCCTTGATCCATTCTTCAAATGTTTCTATACTTGACTTAGGTGATCTATATATACAACTGATGAAAATGTTTTTGCTTTTTTCCTGACATATTTCAATGGTTATACATTCTAAGATATTATCTATAGCAAATGACATGTTTTTTACCACTTTGTAGTTCAGGTTCTTCATCACGTACACAGCTACTCCTCCTCCATTTTTGTTGGTTCTGTTGATGTAGTTTAGTTCATATCCCTCCAGATCAAAATCTATTCCTTTTTTTATCATCAATCCATGTTTCTGTAACAGCAATCACTTTGAATGGTTCGTTGATGTGTTCCAAAAAGTTCTTAATGTTGTTGTAGTTTGCATACAAGCTTCTGCTATTAAAATGAATAATTGACAATTTGTTATCGCAAGTAATGTTGCTATTATATTGATCATCTGTATAATAAAAACAATTATTACTGATGTGGGAGAAAAAATTTGTATCTGGATCTATATCATTTTCCAAATCCTGGTTTTTGTCAACAAACGCCTGAGCAAATTGTTGAACAGTTTAAGAAAAACCTTTCTCAACCAGCTATTGCAAGGAATTTAGGGATTTCACCATCTACGCTCCGTAATATCATCAAAGGGTTTAGCTGCACGTAAGCAGCTAAGCCTGTGACCTTCCATCCCTCAGGCTGTACTGCATCAACAAGTCACATCAGCGTGTAAAGGATATCACCACATGGGCTCAGGAACACTTCAGAAACCCACTGTCAGTAACTACAGTTGGCCCGGCTACATCTGTAAGTGCAAGTTGAAACTCTCCTATGCGAGGCGAAAACCGTTTATCAACAACACCCAGAAACGCCGTCGGCTTCGCTGGGCCTGAGCTCATCTAAGATGGACTGATACAAAGTGGGAAAGTGTTCAGTGGTCAAGCTACAACACAACTTAAACCACAAAGGATGCGACGAAAAGGACAGTAGACGGACCAAAGTGAGACGGAAGGTTGAAAACAGAGTAATGATCATAGTATTTAGTGTTATTAAAAAAGTGTAAAAAAAACACTTTAGTTACATTTCCAACTTCGTTCATTACACCATTTGGTGCGCTTGTTGCTGAAACTTGTCTGCTGTCACTTTCCTTACGTCTTTTTGATGTTCTGTGTTTATTAAATGAGGTGGCATCCTGTGACAGTTCCACGCTGGAAATCACTGAGAGTGGCCCATTCTGTTTGTAGAAACAGTCTCCATGCCTAAGTGCTTGATTTGATACACCGGGCCAAGTGATTAGGACGCCTGATTCTCATCATTTGGATGGGTGGCCAAATACTTTTGGCAATATAGTGTATGTCATTGTTGAATTAGTAATAATATTAAGTTTAATGAAGTTCCACAAAGTGCGTGCCAAACAGAGTTCACAGGTTTGTTTTTGTGGAATATATGCTCTTTTTTACCCCCCCGCCACATTTATTTTCACTTTATTCTCCATCTAAACTCTTGGCGGTGTCCCCGCGTCTATTCACAGACCTGCATCTGTGCCCTATGCCTTTAATCTCGCCATGTCATACTCACTTACTGGCCAGCGATGAATAATAGCACACAGCCTCCGAGCGGCACCAGCGCACACAAAGCCATGGATGTGAAGTGACAAGTGTTGGGGGCAGATTCCTGGTAAGCGCTCCGGTGTGACAGTCGGCAGCCACATTGCGGAAAATTTACGGGCAAACGAGAGCGGGAGTAACCGCAAAGAAGATGGCCCGATATCGATGGCAATGGTGTTTTTTTTTAGGGCTTCAAATCAATCAATTCATATATGTTTACTTTCGTGGATGTTTAAAGGCCTACTGAAAGCCACTACTAGCGACCACGCAGTCTGATAGTTTATATATCAATGATGAAATCTTAACATTATAACACATGCCAATACGGCCGGGTTAACTTATAAAGTGACATTTTAAATTTGCCGCTAAACTTCCGGTTCGAAACGCCTCTGAGGATGACGTATTCGCGTGACGTAGACCGGCGAACACGGGTATGCCTTCCACATTGAAGCCAATACGAAAAAGCTCTGTTTTCATTTCATAATTCCACAGTATTCTGGACATCTGTGTTCGTGAATCTGTTTCAATCATGTTCATTGCATTATGGAGAAGGAAGCCGAGCAAGCAAAGAAGAAAGTTGTCGGTGCGAAATGGACGTATTCATTTCAGTAGGCCTTTAAAGGCCTACTGAAATGACATTTTCTTATTCAAACGGGGATAGCAGATCCATTCTGTGTGTCATACTTGATCATTTCGCGATATTGCCATATTTTTGCTGAAAGGATTTAGTAGAGAACATCGACGATAAAGTTCGCAACTTTTGCTCGCTGATAAAAAAAAAAGCCTTGCCTGTACCGGAAGTAGCGTGACGTCACCGGAGCTGGTATTCCTCGCAATTCCCCGTTGTTTACAATGGAGCGAGAGAGATTTGGAGCGACAAAGCGACGATTACCCCATTAATTTGAGCGAGGATGAAATATTCGTGGATGAGGAACGTTAGAGCGACGGACTAGAATGCAGTGAAATACGTATCTTTTTTCGCTCTGACCGTAACTTAGGTACAAGCTGGCTCATTGGATTCCACACTCTCTCCTTTTTCTATTGTGGATCACGGATTTGTATTTTAAACCACCTCGGATACTATATCCTCTTGAAAATGAGAGTCGAGAACGCGAAATGGACATTTAAAGTGACTTTTATCTCCACGACAATACATCGGTGACACACTTAGCTACTGAGCTAACGTGATAGCATCGTTCTCAAATGAAGATAGAAACAAAATAAATAAATCCCTGACTGGAAGGATAGACAGAAGATCAACAATACTATTAAACCATGGACATGTAACTACACGGTTAAAAATTCTCAGCCTGGTAAGGCTTAACAATGCTGTTGCTAACGACGCTAAGGCTAATTTAGCAACTTAGCAACCGGACCTCACAGAACTATGATAAAACATTAGCGCTCCACCTACGCCAGCCAGCCCTCATCTTCCCATCAACAGCCGTGCTCACCTGCGTTCCAGCGATCGACGGCGCGACGAAGGACTTCACCCGTGGGTTTGGCGGCAAGCATCGGCTAGGCGTCTGCTAGTCCTTGTTGTGTTGCTGTAAGTATTGTACTTAGCCGCTAATACACCGATCGATCCCACCTACAACGTTCTTCTTTGCAGCCTCCATTGTTCATTAAACAAATTGCAAAAGATTCACCAACACAGATGTCCAGAATACTGTGGAATTTTGTCGAAGAAAACAAGAGGTTTCTGTATCGGGTACCGTGGATTTTGTGACGTCACGCGCATAAGTCATATCCAAAGGAGTTTTTCAACCGGAAGTGCGGCGGGAAATTTAAAATGTCACTTTATAAGTTAACCCGGCCGTATTGGCATGTGTTGCAATGTTAAGATTTCATCATTGATGTATAAACTATCAGACTGCGTGGTCGCTAGTAGTGGCTTTCAGTAGGCCTTTAAAGTTTGTCTAAGTCTAAAAAGGTACACTGACCCCAATCGCTTATCTTTTTTTGTATTCATCTTGGGGCGGTATAGCTCGGTTGGTAGAGTGGCCGTGTGCTATCAACTTGAGGGTTCCAGGTTCGATCCTCGCTTCCGCCACCCTAGTCAAATCCGTCATTCATTAATGCATTTTAGGCAACACAAAGCCAGGCGCGTGCGCACTAGCGTGGTTTGGCTTGATTAATCATGGCAGACTAAGGACACGGACTTTGCTCCGGAGATTTCCCCTCGGAGTAAACAAAGCCAAGCGCTTGGTTTAACGTAATTTTCCCCCGCTTCCCGCAGTGCCTTTAAGAGCGTACTGCTGTGCTTGGATGGAGACAGGTGTGGACAATATTGGAGACACTTGTCCCCAGACTAAAAGTATACAGCGAAGGAGAAAACTATTCGGGGCGGTATAGCTCCAATAGTATAGTTGTGCCAGCAACTTGAAGGTTCCAGGTTTGATCCCCGCTTCCGCCATCCTAGTCATTGCCGTTGTGTCCTGGGGCAGGACACTTTACCCACCTTCTCCCAGTGCCACCCACACTGGTTTAAATGTAACTTAGATATTGGGTTTCACTATGTAAAAGCGCTTTGAGTCACTAGAGAAAAGCGCTATATAAATATAATTCAATTCAATCTTTTAAATCACTTTCGATGCAACAATTCACACTCCTCAGCCTTCCCGGTAAGGTCTATTCAGGTGTACTGGAGAGGAGGCTACGCCGGATAGTCGAACCTCGGATTCAGGAGGAACAGTGTGGTTTTCGTCCTGGTCGTGGAACTGTGGACCAGCTTTATACTCTCGGCAGGGTCCTTGAGGGTGCATGGGAGTTTGCCCAACCAGTCTACATGTGCTTTGTGGACTTGGAAAAGGCATTCGACCGTGTCCCTCTGGAAGTCCTGTGGGGAGTGCTCAGAGAGTATGGGGTATCGGACTGTCTGATTGTGGCGGTCCGCTCCCTTTATGATCAGTGCCAGAGCTTGGTCCGCATTGCCGGCAGTAAGTCGGACACGTTCCCAGTGAGGGTTGGACTCCGCCAAGGCTGCCCTTTGTCACCGATTCTGTTCATAACTTTTATGGACAGAATTTCTAGGCGCAGTCAAGGCGTTGAGGGGATCCGGTTTGGTGGCTGCGGGATTAGGTCTCTGCTTTTTGCAGATGATGTGGTCCTGATGGCTTCATCTGGCCAGGATCTTCAGCTCTCACTGGATCGGTTCGCAGCTGAGTGTGAAGCGACTGGGATGAGAATCAGCACCTCCAAGTCCGAGTCCATGGTTCTCGCCCGGAAAAGGGTGGAGTGCCATCTCCGGGTTGCGGAGGAGATCTTGCCCCAAGTGGAGGAGTTCAAGTACCTCGGAGTCTTGTTCACGAGTGAGGGAAGAGTGGTTCGTGAGATCGACAGGCGGATCGGTGCGGCGTCTTCAGTAATGCGGGCGCTGTATCGGTCCGTTGTGGTGAAGAAGGAGCTGAGCCGCAAGGCAAAGCTCTCAATTTACAGGTCGATCTACGTTCCCATCCTCACCTATGGTCATGAGCTTTGGGTTATGACCGAAAGGACAAGATCACGGGTACAAGCGGCCGAAATGAGTTTCCTCCGCCGGGTGGCGGGTCTCTCCCTTAGAGATAGGGTGAGAAGCTCTGTCATCCGGGAGGAGCTCAAAGTAAAGCCACTGCTCCTCCACATCGAGAGGAGCCAGATGAGGTGGTTCGGGCATCTGGTCAGGATGCCACCCGAACGCCTCCCTAGGGAGGTGTTTAGGGCACGTCCGACCGGTAGGAGGCCACGGGGAAGACCCAGGACACGTTGGGAAGACTATGTATCCCGGCTGGCCTGGGAACGCCTCGGGATCCCCCGGGTAGAGCTAGACGAAGTGGCTGGGGAGAGGGAAGTCTGGGCTTCCCTGCTTAGGCTGCTGCCCCCGCGACCCGACCTCGGATAAGCGGAAGAAGATGGATGGATGGATGGATGCAACAATTTCACCCTAACAAAAGATCCGGCATGTAGACAGGAAGTTGCACGCAAGTCAACAGAAAAATGCATAACCTTGGCGGAAGTAATCAAAAGAAAGCATGTAGCGGGCGCTCGCTTAGTGACTCGAGCGCTGCATTATTCAGCGTATAATGAAGTCTCCATTTGTCTCTCCCCGGGCTAATGCACCAAGGCCGTGTGGTCCAATCCAGCCAGTCAATCATCATTTTCCCCGTAATGCCTCGGCCATTTTACCGACGCCGTATCTGGTACGACATCACCTGCGGAACAATCCGGATGAAGTTTCCTATGACAGACTAATCTTGGTGGAGATGAAAGATGTCAATAGTGATTGCTGTCATGGAAATATATGACACCTGAGATTCCCTGACGGAATCCGCAGAGGCCGCGATTGTGACCCGCCGGAGAAAGCCATTACCCGGACGTCCCGGTATCTGACCTGGATTTGGCGAGGGGTTATTAGGGTGAAGTGTCCCCCCTCCCCCCCCCCGTCCTTCATCTCCGCCAACACAAGCCATTAATGCAAAGGCGTAGCTGAGCCCGCATCTAAATGTTTCATTACGGCGATGGGCCGCCACGCTGGGATTTGGTCGGGCCGGCTCTGATTGGCGTCCGCCTCTTTCGCTTTGGAGGGAAGCGTGGCAAATTGAAATAAATGATGAGGAGGGAGAAAGGTGGAGTGGGGACAATGTTTTACCCAGGAGGCCTTGGGGAAGATGAGAAGGTTGGAAGGATTCGGACAATCTGAAAAAAATTCATCATCGGCTGTCTATTCAGAGGAATGATTGGTCACGCTTATTGACCTTTGATCTGTTTGTGGCGCTCCGATGGCTTTCATCTTCACGTTGTTGACGTAGTAATCGTCAATAGCGATGATTTGCTGCCATCTTTGTTTGTTTGCTTTGAACTGGGTGGACTCTCAGGGAAGAAGAGGAAGAACAGGACTGACAGTTAAAGGCCTACTGAAAGCCACTACTTCCGACCACGCAGTCTGATAGTTTATATATCAATGATGAAATCTTAACATTATAACACATGCCAATACGGCCGGGTTAACTTATAAAGTGACATTTTAAATTTGCCGCTAAACTTCCGGTTCGAAACGCCTCTGAGGATGACGTATGCGCGTGACGTAACCCGGGGAACACGGGTATGCCTTCCACATTGAAGCCAATACGAAAAAGCTCTGTTTTCATTTCATAATTCCACAGTATTCTGGACATCTGTGTTCGTGAATCTGTTGCAATCATGTTCATTGCATTATGGAGAAAGAAGCTGAGCAAGCAAAGAAGAAAGTTGTCGGTGCGAAATGGACGTATTTTTCGAACGTAGTCAGCAACAACAGTACACAGCCGGCGCTTCTTTGTTTACATTCCCGAAAGATGCAGTCAAGATGGAAGAACTCGGATAACAGAGACTCTAACCAGGAGGACTTTTGACTTCGATACACAGACGCCTGTAGAGAACTGGGACAACACAGACTCTTACCAGGATTACTTTGATTTGGATGACAAAGACGCAGACGTGCTTCTGTGAGTATGCAGCTTTGGCTTCTAAACATTTGATCGCTTGACCGTATGTGCGCAACTTTTTTTTGCGTATGTACGTAACTTTTTTTTAAATATATAAGCTTTATGAACCTTGGGTTAGGTGAACGGTCTTTTGGGCTGAGTGATTGTGTGTGTTGATCAGGTGTTTGAATTGTATTGGCGTGTTCTATGGAGCTAGGAGCTAGCAGAGGAGCTAGGAGCTAGCGTAACAAACACGCAGGTGTTTTTATGCAGGATTAATTTGTGGCATATTAAATATAAGCCTGGTTGTGTTGTGGCTAATAGAGTATATATATGTCTTGTGTTTATTTACTGTTGTAGTCATTCCCAGCTGAATATCAGGTCACCCCCGCCTCTCACAGCATCTTCCCTATCTGAATAGCTTCAACTCCCCACTAGTCCTTCACTTGCACTTTACTCATCCACAAATCTTTCATCCTCGCTCAAATTAATGGGGAAATTGTCGCTTTCTCGGTCCGAATCTCTCTCACTTCATGCGGCCATCATTGTAAACAATAGGGAACTTTGCGTATATGTTCAACTGACTACGTCACGCTACTTCCGGTAGGTGCAAGCCTTTTTTTTTATCAGATACCAAAAGTTGCAATCTTTATCGTCGTTGTTCTATACTAAATCCTTTCAGCAAAAATATGGCAATATCGCGAAATGATCAAGTATGACACATAGAATAGATCTGCTATCCCCGTTTAAATAAAAAAAATTCATTTCAGTAGGCCTTTAAAGGCCTACTGAAAGCCACTACTAGCGACCACGCAGTCTGATAGTTTATATATCAATGATGAAATCTTAACATTGCAACACATGCCAATACGGCCGGGTTAGATTAGTAAAGTGCAATTTTAAATTTCCCGCGAAATATCCTGCTGAAAACGTCTCGGTGTGATGTCACGGATCGTAGCGGACATCTTGGGACAGCATTGTGGCCAGCAATTAAGTCAGTCGTCTGTTTTCATCGCAAAATTCCACAGTATTCTGGACATCTGTGTTGGCGAATCTTTTGCAATTTGTTTAATGAACAATGGAGACAGCAAAGAAGAAAGCTGTAGGTGGGAAGCGGTGTATTGGCGGCCGGCTGCAGCAACACAAACACGTAGAGAACTGGGACGACAGAGACTCTTACCAGGAGGACTTTGAGTTGGATACGCGCTATCGTGAGTACGCAGCTGCGGCTTCCAAACATTTGATCGCTTGCCCGTACGTGCGTGCCGCTATGTGCATGTCACGTATGTAACTTTGGGGAAATATGTGTGCTGTATGAACTTTGCGGAGGTGAACGGTACTTTGGGCTGTGGGATGGAGTGTGTTGTGCGGGTGTTTGATTCGTATTGGCGGGTTATATGGACGGGAGGGGGGAGGTGTTTGTTATGCGGTATTAATTTGTGGCATATTAAATATAAGCCTGGTTGTGTTGTGGCTGTCTTGTGTTTATTTACTGTTTTAGTCATTCCCAGCTGAATATCAGGTCCCACCCGCCTCTCACAGCATCTTCCCTATCTGAATCACTTCCACTGCCCTCTAGTCCTTCACTCTCACTTTCCTCATCCACAAATCTTCCATCCTCGCTCAATTTAACGGGGTAATCGTCGCTTTCTCGGTCCGAATCGCTCTCGCTGCTGGTGGCCATGATTGTAAACAATGCGCAGATGTGAGGAGCTCCACAACCTGTGACGTCACGCTACTTCCGGTACAGGCAAGGCTTTTTTTATCAGCGAGCAAAAGTTGCGAACTTTATCGTCGATGTTCTCTACTAAATCCTTTCAGCAAAAATATGGCAATATCGCGAAATGATCAAGTACGACACATAGAATGGACCTGCTATCCCCGTTTAAATAAGAAAATCTCATTTCAGTAGGCCTTTAAGGGTGACATCGGATATTGACATCGGATATCGGTCTGATAGCAGCAAAAAAAAAAACGTATCGGATGTTATCGTTGTCCGGGGACCTTCCGTTCATCCGTTTTTCAATTGAATACCAACACCAAATAAACAAATTACTGTATTTTCCTGGCCATAGGGCGCACCGGATTATAAGGCGCACTGCTGATAAATGGTCTATTTTCGATCCAAAGTGTGTATGGTGTGTGACTATGTGTGGAGATTAACTGTTGTGTGTTACCGGGGAGTGTTGAGCGATAGGCGGAAGTCCCGGACGGGAAAGGCAGGTCCGAATGTCCGTGAGGCCAGCAGGAAGTTGGGGGGGGGCTATAGCGGGGCGTAGGAGGTCCGTGTCCAAGCGGGTGGTCCAGATCCAAGAGGCAGTCCGGGAAGCAGAGGGAACAACGGCAGGCGAGACACAAAGCACGTCAACGCAGGAACGGAGGTCTACAGTGGGATCGACAAGGAGGACAACGAGATAATAGATAACACGGGGAAGAAAAACACAGAGAGCAAAGTGGGGCTATATATAGCAGGGTTAGTCGGCTTACGGTACACGAACGGATGGTTACGTTCCGGCCCGGGATAGCAGGTTGTGCAGGCTTTTGAAGGCAGGACCTCTGATCAACTTCAGGTGTGCTGAGTACCGGTGATTGACTGCAGCTGCCAGGAGGCGCAATCAGCAGAGCGCACAGATCTAGCCTGCGGAATCCTAAAAATAATATGCGTCAATAAAGTACCGTATTTTCTGGACCATAGGGCGCACCGGGTTATAAGGCGCACTGCCAATGAATGGTCTATTTTCGATATTTGTTCATATATAAAGCGCACTGGATTATAGGGCGCATTAAAGGAGTCATATTATTATTATTTTTTTCTACATGTAAAAGACTTCCTTGTGGTCTACATAACATGTAATGGTAGTTCTTTGGTCAAAATGTTGCATAGATGATGTTTTACACATCATCTTCAAGCCACTTTCTGACAGACGCTTCAGGATGGGCCGTTCTGTGGGCGGGTCTTATTTACGTGGCTCACCTTCGACAGCGTCTTCTCCCCGCCATCTTTGTTGTAGCGGTGTAGCGTGCAAGGACGGGAGTGGAAGAAGTGTCAAAAGATGGCGCTAACTGTTTTAATGACATTCAGACTTTTACTTCAATCAATAACGGAGCAGCATCTCCTCATCCGTGGCTCACTAGTGCAACAACAACACCGGAAATGTGTCCCGTGAAAAACCGTCCAACCGGAACTCTCTAATAACTAGAGTTCCTCGGGTGAATAATGTAAACTCACTACACCGGTATGTTTTAGCGCTTTCATGACGAGTTTACTGACAGATATAAGTAAGAACTTTACACTACTTTATATTAGAAATGGCAACAGCGGAGGAATGAATGTCCCATAACAAGAAGATAGAGAAAAAGGAGAAGCTTATCGACTCAGGCCTCGGAACGGACTACAAAGGCGGACGAGCGCAAATTTGCAGGACTTATGCAGATCCCAAATACAGATCAGCAGGTACCGGAAGGTAAGAAAAATCTATTTTATTGTGAAACAAAACGCCAGATATGTCTTACTTTATGTACACACCATAATAATACTCTGTGGAGGGGGGCGTGATCTGCTGGCCTGCCGCGGAGCGGGGTGTGTAAGGACTGGCCTCGAAGCACAGCTGGCAGGTGATTGGATTACCCAGCTGGGGCTGATCATCCCATCACCTGCCATGCTTATTAGCAGCAGCCGGCCCGAGACACGAGGGTTGGAGTGGGAATTGCTGAGCGAACGCGCACTGGACATTGAGAGACTGAAAAGTCACAAAGCGGAAATTGGAAAGTTGGGTGTGTTTTCCTAGCGTGTGTGCGCTGCCAAATAAAAATACATTGCTAACACCAGACATCCGGGCTATCGTGGAGGTTTGTCGGCATCAGGTGAACCCACGGGAGGAAGACTTCCACATTCTCGTATGTTGAAGCACAGTACAATCCATCAAGCGGTGTGGCTTTATAGCTTACCAAAGTTGCATTAAAACATTTTGATAGATTTTTGAGCGCTGTGTGTGATGTTCTATCTTTTCAATGGAACATATAGAATGTCGGTGTTTTTTTACTTGAGTCATATTGCAGTCTACACGTATCTCTTATTTGTGACTGCCATCACCCCGACTTAAACAAGTTGAAAAACTTATTCGGGTGTTACCATTTAGTGGTCAATTGTACGGAATATGTACTTCACTGTGCAACCTACTAATAAAAGTCTCAATCAATCAATCAATCATATTGCAGTCTACATGTATCTCTTATGTATGACCGCCATCTACTGGTCACACTTATCATTACACCACGTACCAAATAAAATAACTTCGAGGTCGGTAAGCACAACCAGAATTATTCCTTACCGTCGAGTTTTGACAAAACAAATAAATAATTTTAAGTGCGCCTTATAGTCCGAAAAATACGGTAACTTGTTTTTTCAAAATATGTTTCCGGATAACAGATAACAAACATATATATTTTTTTATTTTCTGATTTTGTGCACAATTGGAAAATAGAGAAAACTCGTAACAGGCATTGGAACTTGTTTTTTTCAAATCTGTTTAAGACACCAAGTTTACCCGGGAGTAAATATCCGTGGACTTATGTTTGCAGGTAAAAAAGAAACGTACTGGGTCAATGGGTAAACTGGATTTAGACTTTTGACTGATTGATTGAAACTTGTATTAGTAGATTGCACAGTACAGTACATATTCCGTACAATTGACCACTAAATGGTAACACCCCAATAAGTTTTTCAACTTGTTTAAGTAAATCAATTCATGGTAACTCCACCAATCCTCCGGTGTTCTTCTGTTTGTTTACCTGCCAGCCCACATCCACTGATATCTACTCCTGGGTAAACTTG